>NC_134404.1:271092375-271343906 GCF_038048845.1 Mixophyes fleayi
AAAAAAAATGAGTACATTTAGAAAATTCCAACAAGCCCCGGTGTTAAATAAATAGCGTCCACGATTAATCATTAGGCCTTCCTCCAGCCCCAACATTAAAATAATAGTATTCTCATTTAATAAATAAACCTATTTCCCTCCCTCAAAATAGCCCCAGCAATATATTAATAGTATTTACATTTCATAAATATATACCTATTTCCCACAACCATTACTGCCATTAAATAATTAATTGTCACATTTAATAAAGAGACCTCATTTCCACAAGCCCCGTTTCATCACATGCTCTTCATGCTGCTTTTCCCCCCTTCACCTGCCCCCCCATCACATTGTGTCATGCTGGCCATCCCTTCATCACTCTGTGCCATGCTCCCCTCCCCCCTCCTCTTCATCACTGTGCCATGCTGCTTCCCCCCTTCTTTATCACACTGTGCCATGCTGCCCTCTTCTTCATCACACTGTGCCATGCTGCTTCCCCTTCTTCATCTCACCGTGCCATGCTGCTACCCCCCTTCTTCAGCTCACTGTGCCATGCTGCCCCCCCTTCTTCATCTCACTGTGACATGCTGCTACCCCCCTTTTTCATCTCACTGTGCCATGCTGCCCCCCCTTCTTCATCACACTGTGCCATGCTGCCTCCTTCTTCATCATACTGTGCCATACTGCCCCCCCTTCTTCATCTCACTGTGCCACGCTGCTACCCCTCTTCTTCATCTCATTGTGTCATGCTGCCCCCCTTCTTCATCTCACTGTGCCATGCTGCTCTCCCCATTATTCATCTCACTGTCCCATGCTGCTCCCCTCTTCTTCATCTCACTGTGCCATGCTGCTCCCCCCCTTCTTCATCTCACTGTTCCTTTCTCCTACCCCCCCTCCTCCACTTCTTCATCTCACTGTGCTTTTCTGCTTTTCTCCCCTTGCCTCCGTTCATTTACTTACCTTTGTATTGGCTTCTTTCATCTATTTTCTTTTCTTTTCTTCTCTTCTGTCTTCTTGCTGGGTTCTCTTTGCGCCGCTCCTCAATGAATGTTGGGCGTGACGTGATGACGTCACACCCAACATTTGGTGCAAACGGAGCAGGGAGGAGGGAGAAGGAAGGAGGGACGTCAGCGCATGGAACATGTGAGTACTTGTATACTCACATGATCGCAACGCCGGCGCCTCCTCCTCACCCCATCCCACCGTGCAAAAAAATAAGACAGAATTTTTTTTTTAAAGAAAAGTAGGTTAAAAAAAAACTGTCAGCAGTGAGTGCCCGGGCCGAGCCTGGGTAATTAGTAACCGCCCCCCCCTGCCCCCCCCCCATCTTGGTGACCCTGAGCATGTTTAAATTGCTCTACTGTATTAGCCTCTACCTCCTCTGATGGGAAGCAATTCCACTTTCTGTGAAGTAATTTTTCCTCAAATTTCCTCTGAACCTACTTCCCTCCAGTTTTAATGCATGTCCTCGTATTCTAAAACGTCTCTTCCTTTGAAGAGTGTTTCTCTCCTCTACCTTGTTAAAAACTTTGATATATTTGAAAGTTTCTATCATATCCCCCCTTTCCCTCCTTTGCTTTAAACTATACATATTTAGATCTTTTAGTCTTTCCGGATAAGTTTTGTGCTGTAGGTCATGCACCATTTTAGTTGTCCTTCTTCGTACAGTCTCTAGTGTATTTATATCCTTCTGGAAATATGGATTCCAGAAGTGGGGACAGTATTCTAGATGAGGCCGTACCAACGATCTATACAGTGACATCATTACTTCTTTCTTTCTACTGCTGATTCATCTCCCTATGTAACTACACTTGCCTTACTCTTTGCTCTCTTACATTACTTATCTGCCTTTAAGTCACCTGAAATAGTGACTCCTAGATCCGTCTCCTCCTCAGTAGTTTCCATTATAGTGCCGTTAATACTATATTTAGCCTTTGGGTTTTTGAGATTCAAGTGTATGATTTTGCATTTTTTGGCATTAAACTATAGTTGCCCCTCTCTTGACCATTCCTCTAGCCTACCTAGATCATCAATCATTTGTTTTACCCTTCCTGGTGTGTCTACCCTTTTGCATGTCTTTGTGTAATTTACAAAAAGCTATACTTTCCCTTCAATACCATTTGCAATGACACCAATAAAGAAATTAAAAAGTACTGGTCCAAATACGGATCCATGAGGTACTCCACTGGTAACCTTTCCCTCCTGTGAATGCTCTCTATTTACTATAACTCTCTGCTTTCTATCCTGCAACCAAGATCTTATCCATTAAACCATCTTAAAATCCAATCCTAAGCTTTTGAGTTTACTTTACAAACTGGGATGTGGGACAGTGTCAAAAGCCTTACTGAAATCCAGATAACACACATCTGTGGTCCCCCTTGATCTATTATTTTAGTTACCCAGTTAAAAAAGTCAATTATATTTCTTTGACATGATCTCCCCCCAGTAAATCCATGTTGTTTAGGATCCTGTAAGTTACTGGATTTTAGATATTCTACAACTGTTTGTTTTAAGAGTGTTTCCATTCATTTCCCTACTACTGATGTAAGGCTCACTGGTCTGTAGTCGTTTGCTTCTTCCTTGGTTCCACTTTTGTGCAGTGGGACTACATTTCTTTTTTTCCAGTCACTGGAATTTCTCCTGTAGCTAGTGACTGCTTGAATATTTCTGTTTGTGGTGTTACCAGCACCCCTTTAAGTTATTTTAGTATCCTTGGATGTATCCTATCTGGCCCCATTGATCTATCAACTTTTAGTATTGAGAGCTCTGTTAGGACCTTCTCCTACATAAATGTACTTGTATCAACCTCATTTTTATGAATATCCTTGCAACCAATACCACCATCACCAACACCACCTCCAGGGGCCTGGGAGGCTAAAGTGAAATCAGTGGGAACATAGCAAAATTTGGACAGATGCACTTTATCCAAGAACAAAGAGCATAAAGAAATCTAAATTCTAAACATGTGGGACAAAAAAAAACAAATATTTTAAAAAATAAATAGGGGACCTGGAATTTTAGTACCCTATAACACATCTGTATCAATAGCATAGGATAGTAAAAATGACTATAAAAAGTATTCACCCAGCATGACATTTTCCAAATTTTCTTTTCTTATATAATACAATAAAATGGAATTCTTGCCACTAATTAACACAAGATATTGTGATTGAAGTATAATGTGAAATAAAAAAGTAGACAAACGGACAGTAGTTGATTACATAAATATACACCCCCTTGTTTTAATAATTGGCAGAAGCACATTTATCTGCATTTGTAGATGTGAATATATTTGGATAATTTTCTACCAGCTTTACACATCTGGATAATGTAATTTCGCTCATTCTTTTTTGCAATATTGCTCAAGCTTCATAAAGTTACGTTGGTGACTTGGTGAACAGCAATTTTCAAGTCATTCCACAGATTCCCCAATGGGACTACGGTCTTGACTTTGAATGGGTCATTCTAGGACATTTTTTAGTATTTAAGCTACTCAAAGGTAACTTTTTTCCTGTAAGCTTTGAGTCATTGGTTTGCTGGAATATACAATTTCTCCCAGGTCTTAATTTGTAGATTTATGTCTATATCTTTCCCCACTTATGTTGCCCTCTATTTTGACAAGTTTTTCATTCCCTGCAGCAGAGAGGCATACCTATATCATTATGGGCCCTCACCATGTTTCACAGTAACATCAGTGATCTTGGGAAGATGTGCAGTGTTAGGCTGCCTCCAAACAGAAGCTAGAGGCCAAAATGTTCACTCTTGGTCTCGACAGGCCAGAGAATCTTTCTCACTTAATAGGAGAGCCTACCAATGTGCCATCTTGAATTTCTGAAACCCTGCTACCAGTGTGCTATCCTGAGTTCTCCTCACCCTGCTACCCGATGGCTATCCTGAGTTCCTGAACCAATTATACATTACTAATATGCTATCCTGAGATCCTGTATCCCTGCTACCAGTGTGCTATCCTGAGTTCCTGGCACTCTGCTATCCATATGCTATCCTAAGATCCTGACTGTCTGTTACCTGTGTGCATTCCTGATATACCTCTCTGGCCAAAGTCCTCTGGTTAACAAACTTAGCCAGCAGATGGTTGCTATGGGGCAAATCCTAAAGATCTGCAAATGCAGACACTGCAACAATATGTGAATTCATTTGAGGCATCAGCAGCTCCTGCCTCTCCATGGGGCCACAAGTTATAAAGATAACTTTTCTGAAAACATTCTCAGGAGAGCGTTCTTCTTTCTTGGGTTTCCTAAAGTATTGTTGTTTGACTTTTGCTATGCAGCCTAATCAGCATTCTACTGTTGAAATCATCATATCTCAACTTAAGGAGAAGGTTTTGGCGTGTGCATGCACATTACTAGAACAGCAGAGCCTTTTACTCAAACAATATATATTTGTATAATATAATATATATATATATATATATATATATATATATATATATATATATAAATATATATATATATATAATATAATAGTTTTGTATGTGCTGTTTGATAACCCCAATCTGATGGCCACAGCATTACAATTTTAATAATAAAGCATCCTAAAATATTCATTTATGAAAGTGAAGGACTGTAGCAGTAACAAAACAAGTTGACCAAATTTGATGCCCCTGCAGTATTTGATGAATTTGTAGCAGCAGTTATTGAGATAGACATACAAGAGCTTTTACTGCCACCAAAGTCTTCACTGCAGCACCCAAACCTATAGGATTTCTGACACCCTGTAACATGGAAATGAATTGGCAAACAGGTTTAATTAATGTTTTAATTTACTACTCATCTCATTATTTGTACCCTGAATCACAGATCAATTTGTTTTCCATTACCACAGTCAGTTCTAATTAGACATCTTCACCGTTGCCAGCTCATTATCAGGCTTAAAGATATGTTTATGACAAGAAGTTGGCTGACTCTTTGGTGTAGCATCCTTCTTACAATGGCTCTCATATTCCTTATTGAAGAATCTATTCCTTGTACACCCATATTTATAAATCCTTGAGAAGCATGTTGACAAATATCTATCTCATTCATTCTTCTTCACCAACTGGGCATTTATTGTAGAAAAAGGAGATGTTTCTCCACCCTTGTGTGATTTATCATGAATTTATTCTGATCACTATAAAAAACATCTCTTCTTTTGTATCTGAATTACGTTATCAGCTCGGCAAGGCAAGTCTACTTGGTAAACAAAATTGATCCTCTCAGGGTTCCCAGTATAAAAACCATTGAGAGGTTTTGAAAATGAAAATAGAGTTCTTTATTCAAAACAATGCTCACACAGGTAAATAAACTAGATGCAGGCAATGGTAAATACAGAGTGCATAGGCACTACAGGTAACAGATGCAGAGTTCAATGAAATCAATAACATAATGGCAACAGATATTGGAAGTAGTAATAAAAATAGGAAACAGATACCGCACTGAATAAACAGCAGGAACTGGGTGCTGCGCGAGTAGCAGCTATGGTGGACACAGAATATAGGAAAATTCTCAGAGGCACAATCTATAAATGAAAGGACATGAAGGCTTACATATATATTGTCTACAGCAGAAGCTGGATGCTGGAAAATCCTCAGGAGATAGCAAGAACCGGTTGTTGCACCAGTAGCAGCTATAGGAGATAGTGGATAATACACAGGTGAAAGCAGGAAACTCCATGGAAGGAGTACATAGGAGGATGGTCAGCAAACAAGGGTCATAAATCGGAAGATCCACATGGAGCAAGCATAAGCAAAGTCAATGAAGCCGAAGTCAGGGTTACAGAAAAGGTACAAAACAATAAGCCCAGCTGGAATCTGATACAAAGAGATCAATCAGGTACAGATCACAGCAAACAATTGATGAACTTGCACCAGTCTGTTGGAAAAGACGAGGTATTAAGGCCAGGCACAGGTGTTCATGATGAGGGCTTAATCCCTTGCAGGCAGGACCTGATACATTCAAAGCAGCATCCAAAGTGGAGATGTAGTACTGTCAGGATTCCTAGCAAGAATACCATAGAAAGTAATGTATAATGAATGTATAATGAAGCGGAGTGGATATTTTGACAGGGAACATAGAGATTGGACTGAGATACAGCAAATGAAAGCAGCAGATAAACACAGATACTGGATGACAGATGACAGGATTGCCAGATAGAGCTGGAGACTACAGAATCCAGGCAGGTGGAATGATCAGCAGGCAGAGAAAGACTGTCCAGGTTAAGCAGGGATAGTCTGCAAGTACTGGAGAAAACAGAGGTCTGGGTTGTAGAGAAGCTTTAGAGGCTGACCAGAGCTGGTACAACAGTCTGTAGGCGCAGGAGCTGGAGCAGAGAAGGTGTAACGGTCGGCAGGCAGGAGTACATGGAGGTCAAGGTAAGCTGACAGCCAGGAGACTGGATCAGAGGAGGTATACGGTCTGCAACAGGAAAACACGGAGGTCCAGGTATGCTTGGAAGCTAGGTGATTGGATCAGCAGAGGTTTAACGGTCTGCAGAAGGAATACATGGAGGTCCAGGTATGCTTGTAAACCATCTCTGGCAGGGCAGCGCTACGAAGCATCTCTGGTAGGGCAGCGCTATAAGGTAGCTCTAGCTGGACAGTGCTATGCAGCACGTCTGGCTGGGCATATATCTCTGAAACATCAAGCAATCTACTGAACAGGAAGCAACCACTGGACCTTTGGTACAGGACGCAGTGACGTGGACCCCTGAAAAGGCTGCCGACACCTGTGGGAACTCAAATTGGGCAGATGATTCTGGCAGCACCGGAGACTGGGAAGTTGACTCTGGAAACCGGGCAGTTTGTGTTAATCGATGCAGAATAGTCTGTGGCACCGGAGGGTGGGCGGTCTGTTGCCCTGGATCATTGCAGTCTGACTTATTAACAGGAATGACTGAACCAGAGGAAGCAGAATCCTTGCTGAAGAAAAAATGAACCCACAAGCACTGGTTAAAAATAGTGATACCAAAATCCAATAAGCTAAAATTATAGCAGGGTAAATAAAAGAGATAATAAAATTAATAAAGACAAACCTGCAACCTTCCATATACAACAAGTACTGTTACTTGCTAATCAACAGAAATAGAGAAAAAGCAAGTGGGATGCCTGTAAATCTTAAAACAACATATTTAAAATACTCCAAAAACGCCCAGCAAGCCAAAAGAAAAGAACCTATTCACAAAAAAATTGTAGGTATAAAAAAAACCTCTTTATAACAGCTAAAACAGACTCAATGTCCAATAAAGGCATATGATAAAGGAGAATGTCCAGCAACTTTGATGAAACTGCCCATTGAAGGGGCAGAGAAATGCATTAGCAAGACACCAGAAAGCTCAGATGCACCTTGTGTTTTTTCTTTTTTCGTGTATACACTTTTTTTTGGGACAATATAATGTATTCGAGCAATACATCACTTTTGCACGTTATACTGACAGCTGTATTTAATCCTAAAGACTCTAATATGGATTTCAAGAAGGATACCAGGAATTATCAACAATCCCTGTAAGGTACAACGCGGAGACAGTTTGGCATACAAAGTGTGCTTGGGCACCCTCATTACAGCTCACTATCGCTGGATATATTTTATTGAGGTCACTATTGTGTGGCTGTATTTATAATATCTTTGTACCTAGGGGTATTTTGTTGGACAATCTCTTTTATCATATGCCATTATTGAACACTGAGTCTGTTTTAGCTGTTATAAATAGTGCTTTTTTTATACTTACAATTTTATTATGTAGAGAATCCTTGCTGACCTAACTTGGTGAGCCAGAATTCTCTCTGGAGTGGACTGAATGAGCAGTGCACTTGTAGGAGCTGACTGAAAAAAGCAGTGTCCACTCTGGAGATGGCTGAAGGGGCGGTAACTACCTTGGAGCTGGCTAAGGTACCAGCGTCTTCTCAGGAGTTGGCTGGAGAGGCAGTGCCCTCCCTGGAACTGGCTGGAGAGGAAAAGAACTCTTGGGATAACATGGAAGTGCTTTGTACTGGCACAGTAAAGACTTAAGTGGTTTGCCCCTGTGTATGCATCAATACCTAGTAATGAGAAGTAAAAGGCACAATAGCAGCACCTCTGGGGAATAGAGATACTGCTAGATAATACAATTAATGTAACAAGTTCAAAAGTCCTGGAGGTAGGAGCTGCTAATACAAAGCAGCATGCAAATACAGAAAGCTGCAGGCAGATCCTGACAACTACACTGAGCTGCATATACAGGGATATCATTTTGTTTGTGCCACACACACCTACTATTTCTTAGCACCTACTAAATTATATATTCCGCAAAATCCTTAAACAATTCATCATTCTATATTTGGATGCCATTCTTATATATTATTAGATACACTGCAGGAACAGTGTCTTTATGTAAAAACAAAATCTAGTCTTATTAAGTCTTTGGGCTTATCGTTTTTATTTTAACAAACAAAATGCAAGTTTGATGAAACATTAGTTCATTATTAGCTATATTGTTTCAGTTGTGGGCCTTCAAATAGATCCCCAAAAGATTATATTGGGCTTGCTAGCCCCCACTTCTAATGTTCCAATTTTACCAAGATCTTTTCCACTGTTCCAGCAATTTGTTTAGCCCAAGTCTGTTCAAAGAGCCTTACTTACACTCAAGCAAAAATTTAATTTTGCTCCTAAATTGATTCACCCAGTTCTGTTATTGCTTTCATTTATTTAGTCATCCCCTCACATAGAATTACCATGTAGGCTTTTCTTTATCCTTGTGAATTCCTTTTCTTAGATGATGACTCCTGCTGGAAAGAATTATAACATAGGCAATACAGATTTACTGGAAAACAAGCTATCTTTTAAGAATGGTGTCATTTCTTACAGGCGACCAAAAGCCCCCACCTCTTGGATGCCCACCCAGCACCACTGGCAGATGGGGGACCAATGTTGCCTTGCATGGGATCAGATATTGCTTTGCTTTGTGGAGGCTGGGGCCTCCCCCAGGACCAGCCACCAATGCACTGCACTGCAGATCCATTCTTTCCCTTGTTAATTGTATGAGCTGTGCAGGTATGAGCTTCCCAAGTGCTGGAGTCTGGGGTCGGTCCCAGGAGTGGCTACTGCTGGCAGCTACCAGATTACTGCCAAGATTGTGCCTACATAATTCACCCCATCCTCCACCTGCTGCTTGGCTTTATGGGTTTGCATGAGGTTCAACAGCAAGAAACAGTGGTTCATATTAACTTTTGAAACTTTATCCTCCTCCAAAACTCATTGTTGTGGATGCTGAAAAAGGGTATCAAGTAGCAAGTATTCTAGCCTCTAGAATTTATAGAGGCAAATTACAATACACAACTTGCTGGAAGGCAAATGCTCTCAAGGAGAGCTCATAGGAAAATGTCCATAGGGTTAATGCCCCATGAAGGAGAGTTCAGCATCTTTTACTCCTTCTAAAACGGGGCCTATGCCAGTAGATGCTTATGGCAGACAGTGGGGATGTCAGGAAGATGTTGAATATTCTGGGCTCCTCTCACAAAACTATATCTCAACTCTAACCACTTATTTCTTTGCCATAGTTATTGAGTGTTTCCTGTTATCCTGGTCCTGTTTGTTGACTCTCGCACTCTTCCCTGATTCCTGAATTTAATTCTCATTTAGCTGATTACCTGTTCTGGATCTTGAACTCTCTTTTGACTAATCATCTGTTCTGACTCCTATCTCAGTCTAAACTGCAAGTGTTTACATGCTACATCATTTCTGCACTGGTTCTTAAACCCTGGTCTAGCTGATCATCTGTTCAAACACATGGCTCTGTTTGCCTGCTACATTATTGCTACACTGCACCATGAACTCTGGTCTGGCTTATCACATGTTCTGACTCCTGCCTCAGAAAGGCCTAAATAAACTGCAAGTCTGTCCCCCAGCACTCATTTGCTGCAAAAACACTAAATTGTTTCTAAAGGAAAATTAAAAGGTGTAGGTTACATGCATTTGAAAATATATATTCAAGCCATCTACCCCTGGTCCTAACTCTGAACAGTGAGATTATCCACATTGGGGCACATTTATTAATGCAAATTAAATTCAGAGCAAAACATACCAAAGGGTACCCCAAAATCTCTATCAGGCATTAGAAGAACTAGAAAACCAGATGGTAGCTGCACATCTTATCTGCTTCTAGTAAAAGGCATTTAACAGATACAACAATAGCATAACAGTTGTATTGCAAAGAATGAACAAAATGGCAGTGTCCATATAAAGGAATGCATAGTCAGATTTATAATCAGGCACAGAAGGCATGTTGTTATGGGGGCATTCACAGCAAACGTGTGTGTTCGTTATTTTTGTTTGCATATTATGCATAAGAAAATGCCTATTTTACACAGAAAAACAGACATAGATGCAACTCTATATGAGCCCAATTTTATCTTAAAAGCTGAAATTTTATAATGATTAGCTCACACATTGGAGGGTGACCAGGAACATTAACTGTGCCATGTTTATAGTGTGAAATCAGCACTGAGATTGCTTAAAATGTTAATATTTATTTTTATCTCTAGTTCACTTGGGCCAGATTTTAGGAATTTGGTGAAAGGCTAGAGTCTAAGATGACACCTTCAACATGAAGGTGATTTGTTATAGTAATTATCTTTGAATTAATCACTTTTATATTCCCTTCATTAAGGGCCTCATTTAGGGCCTGATTCATTAAGGAAAGCAAAGCAATGAAAAGGAGTAACTTTGCACCTTGGCAAAACCATGTGACATTCAAAGGGGGGTAAATTTAAAATGTGGGGATGTAGATTTAGAGTTGAGAGATGGGCATATCCTAGCTCAACTCTAAGTTGCAATATAAAAAAATATATATAAAGTTACCCAGGATTTATATACTACATGCAAAAGCAGGAATTCTTTTTCCGGCATTTAAAATAAAAATTGCATTTACAACTTGCATGGGTTGTTCAGGTACAACTTTATATGAGTCTATAAATGAGTTACAGGATTGGAGTATAAGCTAAAGATGGCACATAGTCATTATTGGTGGTTAATTGTTTCTGGGGGATGGAATGTAGGGTAGTTTTCATACTTCTAATCAGAGCATTCAGAGAGGGAAGGGGCTGCTGAGAGAAGATTGACTGGGGTCAGAAATTTAAATCCAGGTCTGTATGTCCATTGGCATAGAATAATATTTGGATTGATACTAGAAAATTATCCCTCCTAAATAATAACAGTCTATAGCTGTGCAGGTTGGGAGTGTTCATGCTAGGTGCTTCCAAATGGACATGCTCCAAGCGTTACCCCTGCTAACTTCCCTTCCTCCCTCATTGGATTTATATTAAACAACTGTCCCAGGTCATTGTGACCTCAGATCTCATTGCTGAACAATATGCAGTGTCGCCAAATGGACTGAAGAGTTCAACTGTTAGTCTGGACACACATAAATGCAATCTGTTGTTTTTTATATATATTGCTGACAAGGACTTGAATTATTACCTTATTAGATAGCAATTGAACATTTTATTAAAAAAAACATACAAAATTAAATTGTAGTTGACTCATAAAATCATAAAATACTTTATATTATGTATTTGAAAAACAGTTATCTTGATTATTTAAAATGAATCGTTTTGCCATTTTTGTGTATAATTAAGCGGTGATTAGTGCTTAATGTTTTCATTTAACCTTAAGATTCATGCTAATAATTATATGAAATGTTCAAACATTTAAGACAATTTATAGATAAGAAAATGTTCCTAAATAAATTAACATTATGTAATATTTACAAATGTGCATTCAAAATGGAAGACTGGTAGCCTGGTTTCATCAAGCATTGTGGAACCATGTGTGGAACTAACATCTGATAATAAAAACAATAGAAGCTTACATTTAGCTAACATTTCCTTTCATGGTTTCTCCCTTTCTGTCAACTCACAGCAAGCTATGTTAGTTGCTTAAAATTGAATTACTACAGGGTTCTAGTTTAAATCTCTCTTTTATCCTTAATAAAGTTGAACAACTACAAGTATCACACAGCTCTTGAACAGTGGATAACACTAGGGGCATTGAATAGATATGTGGGACACTAAACAAGTAATCAGGGGTAGAGTGGCCATAGGCCTCACTGAGAATTTTCCCGGGAGCACCTTCAGGTCATGGGGCACTTTTTAAAAACTTTTTTAAAACTTTTTATTTCACTTACTAATCTTAGTTTCATCTTCCGAGTCCTTTAGAGCCTTCCTGCGTAAGAGCTGTACCGTGCTTGCGTCACCTGAGACCTGCTGCATCTGCCTTGCACCTAACACACATTGCCAGGCCCAAATCTCATGCCAGATTGCACCTAGGAGATCCAACCAGCTAACTCCCCCTGCTAGTCTCCTGGCTTTGATATATCACACTAACATCTACAGTGGTGCTCATGAGTTCTAACTGCACAGCTAGTGCATCTGTGTGCATGCCAGGCTTAGGCCTTCACATTCACCTAGTACTCTCAGAGGTAGAGAGACTCAGCAGCCATATTTTTCAGCCCCACATTTCAGTTTACCTTGGCCACTTATTCACAAGCCACGCTGGGCCACATAAGCACGTCATCTTGGAAATGCAACATTTAAACTCTATATTACCCCCATAAGGCATGAGTGGTGGTATTGCTGTCATGTGGCGGTAGTAGTGATATTGCTGTAGTGTGACGGTTGGTATAGCTGTAGTTCGTGGGAGTGGTGGTTGTGGTATTGCTGTAACATGTGGGAGTGGTGGTGGTATTGTTGTAGTGTGAGGGGAGATGGTATTGCTGTATTGCTGTAATATGGTGGTAAAGGGGGTATTTCTGTAGTGTGATCGGGTTGAGTGATATTGCTATAATGTAGAGACAGGTGTTTCTGTAATGCGGGGCAGGGTATTGCTGAAATCCATTTGATCTGCCTACTGACAATTTAACCACATGAGAGTGAATAGAATCTTTTTCTGGGGTACTTTAAATCCCTAATACTCCCCTGCAAACAATTTATCTAGACCAATTGTTAATATGTTGACATGTCTCTGAATGTTATATCTACAGTCCATTCACAGCTTGTAATACAATAGCAGTGTTAAACAGTCTAATTGCAGATAACCATTTATAAGACAAGGTTCATGTTCATCATGTTCCAGGGGAAATTGGACTCTATCTCTCAAACAACCTCAACCTCCTGACAAATTCAAAAACTATATTACACACTCAGACACTGTCTCACCTGCAGCCCTTTCACATGGTGGCCTCCATCTCATCCAAACCTCCAGACCTGGAGACAGAGAAGGAGGTGGGGTTGGAGTACATTTTTCCAACATTGCACATTCACACTTCTGCCAAATAACCTTTCATTCATGATCACATCTTTTGAAGTACATGCTATTTGGATTTTTAACCCATCCTCAATGCGTGTTGCTGTGATCTATCGCCCTCCGTACTACAGGGGGCAATAGAAATGTTTCATGAACATTTCTCTGCATGGCTCCTTCACTTCTTATCTTCCATCATCCCCACCATTGTCATGTGTGATTTCAAAATCATCATTGATATTTTAGGTTTCAATTTTGCTTCCAAACTACTCTCTCTAAATTCCTTCTTCAGCTTCTCCCAGTGGGCTGAATCCTCTACACTTCGGGATAGCCACTGCCTTCATCTTGTTTTATCTACACTATTCGCAGTTTCTCCTTCCCCCTCTCAGATCATCACCTTATCAGCTACAAACTTTCCCCCAATACTTTAAACTCTGCTGTCAAGCTCTACCAAGCCTTCTCATAACCATAGAAATCTTAACTCAATTAATTGTAAACATTTCTCCACCTCTTTTCAACACTTTCTCTCCCAAATATCTACATTTCCCTCTCTTGATATGGCAGTATCACACATTTTCAAAACCCTGGCAACAGCCCTTGATCAATTGACTCCAGCAACTCTTCATACTACGTGTCTACTTCATCAGTCTTTGCACACTAAAGTAACACAAAATCTTCAAAAATGTTCTCGCAAAGCAGAAAGTAAATCTTGTACCTCCAATGATTTCTTCACATATACTGCCAATCCTATCAAAATTCTCTGGACACTGCTAAAAAAACAAACTAAATCCTAACTTTCATCTCTGCTCAGGCTTCTAACCCCAAACACCTTTTTAATACATTAAAATCTTTTCTCAAACGTATCACCCCAAGCCTTCTGACTACTACCAGTGCCTAAGGTCTTACTTCCTACTTCAAGGACAAGATTAATAAGATCTGAGTTAAATGGAAGGATCATCCTCGACAAACAACCAGCTCAATTTCTTCCTGGCACCCTCTCTCACAAACGAAGATGAAGTATCTACTCTCCTCTTAACTTCCTACTCTACCTCTTGTCCTCTTGATCCTATACCCTCACAAATTGCTAGATTCCTGTCACCTGTGCTCATCCCACCCCTAACTAAAATCTGAAATCGCTCTCTCTACTGGTATCTTTCCATCATTATTCAAGCATGCAGTAATTTCTCCTATTCTGAAAATTTTTTTTAATTGTGACTCAAACTTACTCTTAATTACTCTAAACGAGCTCTCATGCCACTCCAAGCTTTCTCGAAAGAATTGCCTACACTTGCATCACAAGCTTTCTTTTCTCACACAACCTATTGGCTCCTCTTCAGTAAGGCTTTCGTTCTCTACACTTCAGAGAGACTGCATTGACTAAGGTTGTAGATGATTTGATCACTGCTAAATCTGACTGGACCAATATGAAATATGTAGCACTTTACATAATATATCAAACTCCCATTATCCCATAGATTGTAAGCATACGAGCAGAGCCCTCTTACCTCTCTGCCTGTATAACCCAGTATTGTTTTATTACTGCTTTTGTTCCCAATTGTAAAGCACTATAGAATTGCTGGTGCTATATATTGTAATGGCACAGTCGTGTATTATATTAAGGTTACATTTAATAAACAGCATTCCTCCATGTTAAACTTGTGAGAGGGGGGGCATGGTATTTGAGGGGCTACATTTTAAAAAGTATTAAAGCTATTAAGCTGAAATTTGGCATGTGACTGGAGAACCGTCCAAAGGTGCCGCATGCCAAATATCAGGAAAAAAAAAGAAAAATGCCAAATTAGGAATCAGGGGCGGATCTAAGAAATTGCTATACCCGGGGCGATTTAGGCTCCACCCCCTTTCCGACATCTAAGACTGCCGGCGGCTGCACAGTATGTGCAGGTTCGCTCGGCAGTGACAGTGTGCTGTCCCGCTGCTCTGATTGTGTTTAAAACACAATCAGAGCAGCCGGGCAGCACACTGTCACTGCTGAACGGACCTGCACAGTGTGCAGCTGTCGGCAGCAAGCCCCTGTTAGGGGGGGCGATTGCCCTTATCGCCCCCCCACCCTGGATCCGCCACTGTTAGGAATAATCTAAAACTCAAAATCTCGCCGTTTTTTTCCACTTTGTGTTTTGCAAAAGTCACAGTTTTTCAGTTTTTTGGGGAAAGCATAACTCAGTGTACAGGAGGTTTTTAGACTTGGGATTTGTTTTATTAGAAAGCTATTAGGACTTAAGAGTGCCTCTGAGGGTCTAAAATATTGAGAAACTTATAGTTTTTTACAATTTGGTAAAATATGCCCCATTTTAAAGATAGGGGATATCACAGAATGTCATAACGTCATGCGCATGTCAGATAGAGATATGTGTTGGGTGTACTCAGAGTGGCTTCACTTGCGAGTACAAATATGTCTGACCTCCCTCGCTAAGAGATTTCCTTCTGTGAGCAGGATTATCCATTAGCCATATTTGTGGGGTAAAGGGGGTCTGGTTGCGGTTTTCGGGATGCGGGGGACACACACTAGAAATTTTAGCCCTGGCACTGCTCTTATTTCAAAGTTTAATGCATTGCTAGAAGCGGCTGTTACAGAGCCCATTTTAAACCTCCCGCCCCTCATTGACATCAGTTAATTTATTCACTGCACTGAGCTGGGGGCGGGAGATTTGAAAAGTGCTCTATGTATGTTGAAGGAAAGCTTCTCTCTGTCTCTCCTGTTAAGAATCATGAAGAGTGGAAGATATAGATAATATAGTGTGTGCTCCCTCCTGTCTAATCCCAGTGTACTTTGTAGGTATGAAACCCTCTCCCTGCTGCCCAGTGTTAGTCTCTGCTGCCCCAAGACTCAGTGACAGCAGCTCAATGTAATACAACAGCATAAACATAAGCAGATAATTACCTCTAGCTGGACCGCAGCTTCTCTTGCTGATCGGATCGCTGGCAGGCTTGTGGTAATGTAGTCTTGCGCTAGCCTTTGTATCCGTTCTCTGCTAGCAGGGTCCTATGTACATAGTGTCCGATCAAAGTAATGTGCAGAGCCCAGAGCAGTGTATAGGAGGAGGAAAGAATAAAGAGATCTCTTTTTCCTGTGTTGATCAAGATTAACCTACGTGCTTCACTCACAACAATAGGCTTCTACAGGAATACAATGTTCAGTGGGGTTGTGGTTGCGCTCTTAATTTTTAAACAACTGAGATTTAAAGGTGCTCTATGCTGCACCATACCATATCTGTCCCCCCCCCCCAAATGCCCTGGGTCATCTGATCTCTCCCCCCTTTCTGCTCTGGGGGATCAACCCGGAAGTAAATTCATACAACCCAGGCACTGAGGGCACATCACCAGCTGGTGCCCAATCGGAGCCACCAGGACAACTTGAGAGGAAGCTAGTGCACAGGTGGTGATGAGACAAAAGCTGGTGAGCAGGTGGTGACATGTGAGAAAAAAGCTGGTACGAAGGTGGTGATGAACAAACAGACATACTTCACCCCATCACTGCCTACAAGAACATACGTTACATACTGCACCCCATTACTGCCTGCCAGAACATACATACTGCACCCCATCATTGCTTGCCAGAACATACCTACAATCATCCTGCACCCCATCACTGCCTGCCAGAACATACATATATTCATAGTGCACCCCATAACTGCCTGCCAGAGCATACATACTGCACCCCATCACTGCTTGCAAGAACATACATACATTCATACTGCACCCCACCCCTGCCTGTCAGAATATACATACATATATATTGCACGCCATCACTGCCTGCCAGAACATACATACACAGATGCTGCACCCCATCACTGTCTTCCAGACCATACATACATACATACTACACGCCACCACTGGCTGCCAGAAGATACATACAGACCGCACCACTTCCTGCCAGAGCAAACATACATACCCCACTACTGCCTGCCAGAACATATATACTGCACCAATGCCTGCCAAAACATACATACTGCACCCCATCACTGTCTGCCAGAACATACATACTGCACCCTATCACTGCCTGCCAGAACATACATACTGCACTCTACCACTGCCTGCCAGAACAAACATACATGTGTGACATGTGACAAAAGCTGGTGCGCAGGGGGTGACAGGTGGAATAGGCATCTAACAGAGGTGATAGAGGCTAATATAATAGAGCAATATAAACCATACTTGCCAACTTTTTTCATATGGCTTCCGGGGAGCTGCAGGAGGGAGGTGGGCGTGTAGGGGGGCGGGGCTCCGGAAATCGCGTCATTTTAGCCCCGCCCCCGTGAAATAATGACGCAAATCGCGTCATTTTACAGCTGGGGGCGGGGCCAAATGCCGCGATTCCCGGTGAATGGCGGCGTTTGAACAAAATTCTGTCCACTTCACTAGGAAGTGAAGTAAGTAAGGTCTAACTGAAAAAGAAAAAAATTAAGGTAGCTCTGACATAATTAATAAAGATTTAATTACATAAATTGATCACAATTAATTAACAAGATTAAAAACATTCAATACATAAAAAATCAGTAAACTGGTATAAAACAATTGCTTAATGATTTTATACTTATAATGTACACCTTCACTTGAGCTCAAGTGATGTAATGTCCATAAAGTCTTGATGTTAAATGGTAGATCAATATATGTCAAAACCTTCAAAGGTCAAATACATGAATCATAATGCTCTAGTGAGTAATTAGCTTCAAGAGCCGTGTAAAAGTGCACTTGATGTTTATGACCTCTCCTTGAGGGCTTCAAATGATTCCAAGGAGGCAAAGTAATAATAAAAAGGAGCAAGTATAGTTCACTGCAGTATATCAAACTTGGGGAATTTAGATTTGCTCCACTTATGTGAAATAACCACAAAGTACTTCTTTATAGTGGGTATATTCCAGAGACACAAGATCAATTTCCTCTACTGCAGATTCTTTGGTATTCATGTTTATAAGCTCCAATTACTGAAAATCTCCAATATGTCATGTGAACACTTGAAGGTATGCACTTACCTGTAGCAATGAAGAAAGCTGCCCGCGGCGTCCCAGCTTACAAATAGGCAGTGCTAAATTCTTGAAACTGAGACGTCACTAACTCGTTTCTCCACCCATATATGGCGATTTCATAAGAGGTAAAAACTTTATATTTTATTTTAATTTTTTTATAATTTATACAACATGTAGGTATAAATATGAGACACTGAAACATTTTCTTTTGTGCTATCATGTAACTGTTACTGTGGTATTTGCACATAAGTTTGCATCACTGTGTAATTGTTATATAACATGCTTGTAAGGGGATAATTAATTTCTGTGAAACAGATGATGGGTGATTTGGCATTCCTTTCAGCACCAGCCTTAGGGGTAGATTTATCAAACCCTCTATCAGTTATCTAGTACATTCTAGAAAATCACAGCTAGAATCTGGGCAACACCTTCACTTTTCCTTCTACGAAGGTTTGATAAATCTCCCCATTCAATCATAAAAGATTTTCTTATTTGAGCAAAATATTTAAATGTGCTACAAGCGAAAAGGGACAAGGGATGGAGATGCACATTTAGAGGCTCATGCTGACTTTGAATGGTTTTGCGTTCAAATTTTCAGACCTAAAAAACGCAAGTGCATGAAAATTGCAAAATCTTATAGGTCTACACTAGTAGCATATGCTACAGGCATATGTCAGATATACATACAACTGATTTTTAAAAATTTTATTTTGATAGCAAAATACGCATTCGCTATTAGGTTCCAATGCAATAAATAAATATCGTGGATACAGCAAGTATATCTCTCCTCACCGTGTATGAACAAACGTGTTTCTATGCAGGTCTGCATCTGCTCACAGGTACATAAATACACCTTTGCTGTAATTGGCCCTTCCCACCCCATCCCACTTCTGTTTTGAGGGTGTACACCCAACCCATCATTAGCCCCTTTATGTTTTTTGATATTTTGTTTACAACTGCAGGTCTCCCACTGCCGAAGGCAGGGTTGCCAGATTACACAGTGCTGTATGCACAAACTTGTGGGTTGTGGTGAGAGGGTAAAATAGTGTTAGAGTGAAGTGTGCTTCTTTCTTATTTATGGAAATCCATTACAAGGATCCATACATGCGCTGGACAGGACAATATCATAGGCTATTGTACCACCCAACAATAACCAGTATATAGTGCAAAACAGTAAAAGATACATTAGAGATTTTGAATAGCAATATAAATACATTCATTGACATTTGCACGGTGCTTAGTGGTTAGCACTTCTGACTCACAGCAATGGGGTCATGAATTCAATTCTGTGTGGAGTTTGTATGTTCTCCCCATGTTTGCGTGGGTTTCCTCCGGGTGCTCCGGTTTCCTCCCACACTCCAAAAAAAAAATACTGGTAGGTTAATTGGCTGCTATCTAAATTGACCCTTGTCTCTCTCTCTCTCTCTCTCTTCTAGTCTCTTGTGTGTGTGTGTGTGTGTGTGTGTGTGTGTATGAGTTCTCTGTACAGCGCTGCGACATCAGTGGCGCTATATAAATAAATAGTGATGATGATGATGATTTTACAAAGAGATAAAGTTATAGAGCAGAGATCAACAATTTCCGGCATGACAGTTGTAACTCAGCTGCAACTTCCATCACTGTCGTCTAGTTGAATGCATGGAGGATTTAAGGAAAAGTACTGTAGTTTAGTGGCCTAAGTATCATTGATGATTAAAAAATAATACAGTATATGGGCTATGAAAACTAGAAAATCTTAAAAAATGATGACATATTTCTATAACTGCTACATTTAAGGGTGTCATATGTATAGGTTACATGCAACATAATTCCAAAAATGTTAGGACCTCTATGGATCATATTTTGAATTAATGTTCCTTGAGCCAAGAGCTAAAGGAGTAATGCAACTGAGTGAGAAAAGAGCTGTAGCACACACCATGAATTAAGTTGTGGTCCTCTATAGCACTGAGATACAAATACTATAGTCAATATAATAATGAAGAGAAATACTGCAATATTTGCTTACAAAACCATTTAAGATGAATGCAACTTGCCCCTAGTGGACCTGCCTCAAGAATGAATGAGGGCTTAATACATGCTCATCCATTGAGGGTGCCGAGCATTGGATTGGCTGAGCGTGTATTGCCCCTACCAGGCCATTTGAGTTTATTCATTTTCATTATGGCACCTCTAGAAACAAATTATATATGACATATAGTTTTTTGTTTTCATTCCCTAAGAAGATTCCTTGTGGATTTAGATGTGTAAAAGACAGACCAGAAGATTGTAGGCATTTTATTTTAAATGAAATGTTTTTGCAATAGTGCCAGTGATATGGCTGTGCCGTGTTCCAGTGGGTCCTGGCTGCCAGAGCATAATGACATGCTACTTGCAAGCTCTGGTAGTGACTGGTAATTGTCCTAGAACCCACTGCTGTTTTTGGTTGCATTCAGCAAATTTATGTATTTATGTTAGA
This sequence comes from Mixophyes fleayi, assembly GCF_038048845.1. Lineage (NCBI taxonomy): Eukaryota > Metazoa > Chordata > Amphibia > Anura > Limnodynastidae > Mixophyes > Mixophyes fleayi. The sequence goes on from NC_134404.1 coordinate 271,113,060, forward strand.
ATTGCATATTATAAAATGTAATATGTCCCAGTGCTGATGGCATGTTGGGTAGGTGTAGTGACCTCTGTTTGTATAGAGTGTAAATTGTATAATTAGTGATCTTATCTGTTAGATAGAAATGTATCTGCCCAAAAGTAAAGTGACTCTGGAAATGTTGTCAAGTATAATATGGTAACACAATAGAAATAGAAATTTAAACCAACATGTAATTAATTAAAAATCAATTATTGTTGCTATTGTAGAATAAGTAGCATCATAGAAAAAATACACATGGAACAAAATCACATTAATAACACAATTTATTAAAAAATAATCTACAAAATGTAAATTATGTGAATTAGGATATGATTATAGAATAGAAATACAGTAGATAAAAGCAATAAAAATGACTAAAATTCATTCAAAATACAATATAAATCTCTAGGTTAGATAAATAAAACAAACAATAAGAAAAAATAAATAATCGCGCAATCATTAAAAATCATGTTCATTTCCAGTCCAAATCAATTACTAAGAACAATTTGTTGACATTTAGTACAATTCGTACAGCTGTACAACTACATCTGCAGTAGCAAATATATGAGCAGAATGAAATAAAATATACTGTAACATGTGTAATGTAAGGCAACCTAGAGGCGAAATACTCAATTCCTTTATTGCTTTAGATGATTTAAAAAGCTCAAAACATGAGCAATTAAAAAAGGCTGAAATTACTTTTGTAAGTTCACTTAAAATAAGGAAGGATAAAATTAGCAAATATATCTAGTGAAAGACTACACAAACTTACTTTTTTTAAATTAGCCTACCACCTCCTGTGACATTGGTGAGAACCACTTTGTGCAGGCCTCTGAATGGACTTAGAATTATTGCTTTCCAGAGGCACTAAGGGACTTGTCCATATGTGGTACTCTGTGAGTGAACACCAGCTCAGGTTAAAGCTCAGCTCACAGACCTACAGTCCTCATTTTCTTGTATTAGTGTGATGTGATTGTTTTTTCCTTAATAAAGGTCCTTCTTGGTTCCAAGCATAATTACACACAAAATGCTGTGTGACATCACAGGTATTTCCTTGCAGGAACAAAGGCTCTGCTATATGCTTGGGAAAACTGAATCATGCAAAATATTACTATTAGATCAGTGCAAATGTATCTATTAGTAACTGCAGTATGAATTACTATTAGTCCAATTTGTATTGGGTCTATAGCAGCTGAAAAGAGGTTAAAAAAAAAGTACAAAAAGATTAGCATAGAAAAGTAAGGGGAAAATCAGACCATTGCTCCTGTTCCAATAATTACTTTAAATCTTGAGAAAAGTTAATATCTGGGATCCTACGTACTCGGAGAACAAGGTGATACAATTGTGGGGTAATTTTTTGATGTTATGCCAATTGTCCAAAAGTAACTATGAAAAGAATTCAGGAAATGTGTTTTTGTGATATTTCCTCATCTAATGCCCATAACATACAACTATTTTAATCCAATATGATACCAAATCAAAGACCTATATCCTGTTAAAAAATACAATATAAAAGTCACAAAGCACAAAACTGCCATTAAGGTGCACTAAACCTTGTTCATAAAGAGGTATTTATGAGATTATAATTCCCTGAGTGATTTTTAGTGGTGGGGATTTTTTGATGGAGGGTTGATATTCCTACATGGGTCACAAAAGAAGGGTAAATAAATTTAAAAAAAGACTGCTTCTTTTTTTAACAACAATCTGTAATGATTTATTAGCAGTAAAACTGACGCATAGATATTGAATAGCTGGTGTGAAATCAGGCAGTTTTTAGGTCAAATCAACTAATATTGACAACATAAACTCTAGCAATGAGTGAAAATAAGCTTAAAGGTGAAACCAGGCAGTGCTATTTTCTCTAGTCCTAACCCTGCTGCCCCAAACTAGTAGGATCAATGGGGTTCTGTGTTGGGACCTGCACACTTCAAGCGATATCTATTATGCTGCTGGCTGTAGCAGGTAATTCTCCAAACTGTTAATTCTCAGTATGTTAAAGTAGAGATGTTGATAGTGTTAGGGTTAACTGCAAGGAGGCTAGTGCCTGTGCAATGGTGCTGTTGCCTGAACTTTTTGGCTGAGATATGTTCGATGCAGCAGGGGTATATGCAGTGGGGCTGATTGTGTGCACTATGAATGTCAGTATGACTGCGGCTGTGCTTTGTGCTGGTCACTGCAGATTATAATATGGGTGGTTGGAGATCACCTCTGCTTAAAGACACATGCCTGGCTTTGTGTGTGTCATAGCATCTTTGTGTATGTGCATCTAACACACTGGGCACAAAAGCAGATGTTTGTAATTTGTAAGCACTTAGCTGCCAATTTTATTGCTATATTATATGATCCTACATATGCTGTGAGCTTGTGAATCCTCTTCTTTTCATACTCACCGTTTAAACAAATAGACTTTTTTAACTATTTTCTTGTCAACTGTGTTATGTTTACTATATAATTCTTAGAACACAAACACAGGACCCAACAAAGCAAAAAATGTATTAAGAAGTTCTTCTTTTACAGTATTGCCATAATGAAGAAATAAAGCAACTGACATTCATATAACTTCCATCTTAACTCTATCTACCCAGCTCCTGTTTTAATTGTGGGTCCTACTATAGTGATCATATGGCATAAAGGAAATCAATTTTATTTGGCTGAGAAAACGTTTCCCTTATGCAATGTTAGATACTGCAAAATTTATTAAAAAATAAACAGACAATTTTAATTAGAATATAAGATCCATCAACTTTTAAATTACACAGAATATGCACTATTGTACCAGTGTTCTTCAAGAAACACACAGTGGGGGGGGAATTCAATTGACCGCGTTACTCGTGGGAATAACGTGGCCCGCTCACTATTACCGGTACAACGGTAATAGTGCGCATTATTACCGTTAGTATGGTAATGGTGCGCATTATTCTCATGAGTAACGCGGTCAACTGAATTCCCCCCCAATGAAAGCAGAAATCCAGGCAAAACCTGTTCAGCCTAAACTCCCCTTCCCCCAGCTAGAATAACTGAGGCATAGTCATCACTACATGATTATCAGTTACAGATTTTTGGTTCCCAGGCAATGGCTGGACATGTTGGGAGAGGTTCATAGTGATTATAGATAACAAAAGATCACACTATTGTATTCATTAACCAGAGTTTTGATGACTCTGTTTTCAGCTGTCAAATGAATAATGATTTATACCTTGTACAAATTAATAATGTGAAACCATTTCAATATAGTACTCTGAATAATATAAAATATGGCATTTGTAATACTTGGTAGCATTTCTTTTTTTACCTTATGGGCACCATTTAGAGCTAGAAGTAAAGCTATAAAAGGAGCAAATTGGCAACTAGGGGATAACCATGTTGCACTGCAGGGAGGGGCATGTTCTAGCTCAATTCTAAATTGCAGTGTAAAAATAAATTTGTCCAGCATTTGTGTGCTGCATGTACAAAAATTTCTAATAAATGCATTTGCACCCCTTGTATTGCAACATGGTCTGCACTTTTATTTTGCTTTCATCCTAAGCCCTCCTAATAAGGCCCTATATGGTCACACTCAACCAATTGATTATAAAAATATATCTGTATATTTGTATTGGACCACCCAAAAAATCTTATTGATTATAAATTCAAGTTAAGGCTATCAAACTATGTCATTATTTTCTCTCTTATAGCAATGCTGTTTCTTTTGTTATGCACAGGAAATAGCATGATGATGGTGGGTATGGACCAGTCCCTCAAGCCGTTTGATTATTTCATAATCCGGTAGAGCCAAGGCGTTAACATTCAGACCCAGCATACGTGACACCACTTCTCGAAAATCTACCAGCTTTAAAAAAAAATGCAGAAATAAATTGTTAATTTATTCATTCACTTTAAAATTGCTACCAGATTTTTAATGCAGTTATGAACTGACCTTGCATTAAAGACCAAATACTGCCTGTAGCAAAAGAATGGAGGAGAGGGGGGACAATCAGTGCAGTAGAAAGCAGCATGTAATTGATAGTGAGATGCTGACACTGAACACACTCTCCAAGCCCCATCAAAGTTCTCCCATCAGTTAATACAAGGTCACAGGATTCCCCCCCAACACTGTACGTTTCCAGTACTACATGGAAAACTAGGTGTTTATGGGGTTTTTTTGTTCACACGTTTGCAAATTAGTGTTATTTTTTTCTTCCATTATTGTTTACATTCTCTATTTCAAATGTAGTCAAACATTATAACATTACAGTTCAAATGGCATAGATGACATTGTTATTTAGTGAACTTTGCAGGGTGAAAATCACACACAAAAATATACACCCTGAAAATTCAGTGTCGGTAAACTTCATTGATAAATAATGATCCTAAATAGGATCGAGCAGGTCCCCAGATGTGTGCATTGATCAAGCGACAGTCTCCTCACTGCTGTCACTTGCCTGTATCAAATAGGCAGTGGTGCTGTCAATGTCCCTTCTCTGTGATGTTCCCATGTGAAAGGGAACATCATGGGGGAGGACTGACACACTGTGTTTGAAGAAAGGCCTGTCTCAGCAGGTACAAGCGTCACTGGACAGACATTGGAGCAACAAATTGGGAAGAACACTGTGCCCAAGTAATATACAGTATTATTGTTTTACTTACTGAACACCACTAATTATTAAGTATCATTTAAAAAGCAATTTTCTTTCATTTTAATTTTCTTAGGAGTTCAATTTGTTATGAAGGATATAATGAGAAAACAACATTTCTAAAGGCAACATTTAACAACACTCATTCTCTAGTTTATGTTACCATACACGCTGGAGATATATACATTTATTTAATGCTCTAAAAAACCTATCAATGGCTCTTGTCTTAGAACATACTTGTAGCATAAGGTGGTAAAACAAAAATACATGTAAATGATGAATGTTAATAATAATAATTATACAGTAAAGACACTCAATTTACCTTTCTCTGCTCACTTAAGATCTTTCCCTGAGCTACAGTCATAGTTGTGATAGCACCACAATTCCAAGAAAAAATAAAACCAGGAAATCGTTACCATGGGCTGCATTCAAGGGATCAAGTAATTCTGTCATAATAGGAACATTGGGTATATGGGATCCACGCAAAGTCAGCAGGAACTGTCAGCAAAAAGGTGACAGAAAAATTATTTCTATTTGTTCCATGTGACGCTAGCGGGCATTGTTAGCACAAAAGGGTTTAGGCGATAGTTATAGTAAAGTCTACTGCTAATGTGGGTCTTTTTGTCGTTTTCTTTCAATGTAAGTCTGAGTGTTAGTGTCTGTCAGTGTGAGTCTCTCTCACTGGGTACCTAAGCTGGCGATCCTGCTGTGTAAACAGCCTTTAGTGACATCATACTCCTTTTTTGTGTATGATATCACACACCTGTTTTTGAGAAAATACACCACTTTTTAGGGGTAGATAATTTAATCTGCAGGTCAGGACAGTGGAAACAGCATGTTTCAGCATTGTAATCTTCTAAATAAAGGAGTTGGGCTGAGGGGGTGGAGAATTAGCATTTAGGGAGGCGTCCCTCAGTTTACAGGTTTTCCTAACCATAAAAGGATTTTAATTATCCAGGTGGTGTCGGAAACAACAGACTTTGACTTGCCAATCCTACTTGCACTTTTCCTGGAAAGCGCATTTCTAGAGGCATTTTCAATGTAAAATATATATATTCAAACATACAAAAGTGACGTTTAATAAAGACAGTCCTGGGGGTACATTTACTAAACTGCGGGTTTGAAAAGGTGAAGATGTTGCCTATAGCAACCAATTAGATTCTAGCTGTCATTTTGTAGAATGTCAAAAGATAAGGTTTGAGTTCACAAGTGTGCTTCAGAAAGATTGATGCTCGACAAAATCCTATAATGACCATACATCAGTCAATAATGCACAATATAGCATACAACCAGAAGACAGGACACCAAATCAAGCGCTAACCTTTTCACATAGATTAATAGGGAATAAGAATACTTATATTATATGGTGAGTAGGAAGATTTCCACATTTCTTACAGGCGATCCACCTCATGTAAAAGACAAAACAAACAACGTACAAATAATAGTGCAATCCTATTTGTACAAGGTAAAATGTCATACATAATTAAATAAAATAGTAAAAATAACAGAATGTGAGAAAACTTTCACCACACAAAGTTGTAAGTGTGCCTTCATAAACAAATCACCCTTTATCGTGAAGTTTCCCTTTAGGTATAAGGCTTACTAGATATATGCTTAAAAATCGTATCTCTGGAGTTCTTTAAATCTTTGATAAGACCAGTACCAGGTATCCGACAACGTTCTCGAGGGTGTTTTACCAAACTAAAAAATAATAGAAAAAAAAAAAAAACACGATCTAGTGTAATATGTTTTGATTAAATTTCATCGAAAAATTTAATAATTAAAACACTAGACGAACATACTTTTTTTAAAAAAAAACGTAAAAATGAGTGCAAGTACTCCTACCGGATATTGAAAGATAACAGGCACATCATATAAAATGCTGTTTTGGTCCCGGGATCGGCCAATTCCTCTCAAAGAAATAGAGTTTTCGGAAGGTGGACCTTTAGCACATAACTTGCACTTTCCAACGTGTTTTGGCCCAAGTGTGGGTCTTTCTCAAGGTAGGCTGAGAAAGACACCTGTCCACTCGACCCTATTCCCTCCCAACTACTCCACTCCCTCTCCTGCACTGCATGCCCACCTCTAACTCACCTCTTCAACCTGTCTCTACCCACTGGCACATTTCTATCCTCCTTTAAACATGCGCTCATCTCACCTATTCTAAAGAAACCATCTCTAGATCCAGCCTCTCTCTCCAACTACTGCCCTATTTCTCTCCTCCCCTTTGCCTCCAAACTACTTGAGAGATTAGTGTACAAATGCCTGTCTCACTTTCTCTTCTCTCATTCCATTCTCGACTCTCTGCAATCAGACTTCCACCCTCAACATTACACTGAAACTGCTCGCACAAAACTGATCAATGATCTACTTACTGCAAAATATAATGGTAATTTCTCCATACTCATTCCCCTAGACCTCTCTGCTGCTTTTGATATTGTTGATCACCCTCTTCTCCTACACACACTTCACCTTCGTGACACAGTCCTTTCCTGGTTCACTTCCTATTTATCGAACTGCTCCATTAGTGTTTCTACCTCTGGCACATCCTCCCCTCCACTCACACTATCTGTTGGGGTCCCACAAGGCTTTGCTCTTGGCCTTTTACACCTCTTTTCTAAATCGCTCATTCGGCCTCCAATACCACCTCTACACTGATGACACCCAAATCTATATCTCTTCGCCTGACCTCTCTCCTTCTATACTATCTCGTGTAACCAACTGTCTTTCTGCTATCTTCACATGGATGTCTCAAAGCTCACCCAAAGCTCAACATGTCCAAAACAGAACTTATTATCGTCCCTCCTGCCAGAGTCACCACCTGCCCTCAAATCTTCCTCACTGTCAATAACACCACAATTTCATCAGTCTCCCAAGCTCGCTACCTTGGTGTCACACTTGACTCCGCCCTCTGCTTTATTCCTCACATCCAGACTCTCTCCCATTCCTGTCGACTTCACTTTAAAAACATTGCCAGAAAACTCCCTTTTCTTACTCAATATGCTACAAAAATTCTTATCTATTCTCTCATCTCCCATCTTGACTATTGCAACCTCCTGATTTCTGGCACCCATATATCCACACTTCAATCAATCCTACATGCTGCTGCAAGACTGATCTTTCTCTCTCACCGCTCCACATCTGCTGCACCACTTTGCAAAACCCTACACTGGCTCCCTGTGTCCTCCAGAATCAATTTCAAATCACTCTCCCTTACCTTGAAAGTCCTCAGCAACAACACTGCATACATCTGAAATATCATATCAAAATACTCTCCCTCCCGCTCTCTTAGATCTACCTCTGACCTGAGCCTTGTCTCATCTCAGATAACCACCTCTCACTCCCGACTACAAGACTTCTCCCGTGCTGCTCCCCACTTATGGAATTCCCTACCACGCTCAATCAGACTTTCCCACAGCCTTCAAATCTTTAGATGCTCTTTGAAAACCCATGTATTTTTTAGAGGTGACCTTATCCTCGATAACACTAATGCACCCTCACAACTATCCCAACCTCCACTCTGAGTCACACTTGCTCCTCTTGTGTCACCTGTGCCCTCTTCCCTTTAGAATGTAAGCTCGCTAATGAGCAGGGTCCTCCATACCCTTTGTTTTCATGTCTCCATTCATTTTGTCTGCCTTATCTGTTCTTGTTTTACGTATGTCCTGTTTTATGTATGTCCTTGTCTTCCCTACTGTGCAGCGCTGTGGAGCACTGTGGCACCTTACAAATCTACGATAATAATAATAATAATAATAATAATAACAATAATAATAATAATAATCGAGCACTCCTTAAATGGTACACTATTACCCCAAAGACCTATCATCTGAAGTTCCGGGACATTACAAAGAACCTCCACTCCACCCATGAGGAGTTTGTCAACCTGCTGCGGGAGTCTGCCAAGAAGTGTGAGCGTGGAGCAGGTGCCCAAACCATGGAGGAGGTAATAGATTTGATGTGCCAAGAACAGTTTCACTGCCGGTGCACATCGGAGGTGAAAGAATGAGCGCTGGACAGGAAGCCAGGCACCCTTGTAGCAGCTGCCCAGTTGGCTGATCAGTATCTGGCAGTGAGGCCACACTGGCAGAAACGCCAGGCTAACAGCCAAACCCAAAGGACTATACAACCAGGGGGACACCTCTCTTTTACTCACCCCCATAAACAAGTATCCAACCTTTCAGGTACCTTTCGCCAGCCACCACTCCACTCTGTCCCTGGTGGCTATCAGAGTCCATCGGAGCCCAGGCTGGAGAAGAAGTGTTACAGCTGTGGGAAAACCGATCACCTAAGGATGGACTGTCCCATAGCCCTACCACCCCAGACTCATGCCTCTTATCCGAGTCCTGGGGCCCAGCTAACTTGCTTAACTGGCAAAGGTGAGCCAGTAGAGACTGTTTCCACCACTGCCAGCACAAAAAGACCCCCCAAAAACATGTGGAGAAACCTGCAGCCGGTCCTGCAGGGTGAAGGACTGAGAGATTCAGGGTCCTCTATAACTGTAGTGAGCCCCAGTCTTACTGATCCTGCTGCAATATTGCATAGTTGCACTGCCAAACTTACTGTGGTAGATGGACTGGAGAAATAAGTGCCTGTAGCAAGGGTGTATCTGAACTGGGTTGATGGCCAGGAGTTGCAAGATGTTGCCGTTATGGATGGCCTCCCAACCGAAGTGATCTTGGGCAAAGATGTTGGGGGTGGAATTGTGGTCGCATTTCTCAAATCTATTACCCGGAGCCAAGCTGCCAGACTACAGTTCACGATCTACAACTGCACAACCCAGCCCAGAGGAAAGGACCACAGCTGCTAGACAACAGCCATCACCTGCAACCAGTACATCAGCCAGCCCAGAGGAAAAAATTCTCAAGCTGCTATTTCTACAGGAACCAGCCAGCTCTTTGCTTCTGAAAAGATTACATCCCCTACTAACGCAGCGGATGTTTTTTCTGGCCTATCTGATCTTGTGGGGGGCCCGGTGATGCTCGTGCCGCTAGCAGTATGCCAACTCCAGCGTTGAGTATAACTGACCACTGTGACCTCGCTTTGACTGACCCTAGTATCCCCAACATAGACCCATTGTGTAGTGTCCTGACTTAGACGATAGTGAGACTGCAGGAAAGAGTTCAGGGCAGCTAATTTCTCTTATTCCTCACTGGAAGGCATGAGGCGATAAGCAGGCGGCAGCCTTCCAGCGATGGAGGTGGGGAGTGTGACCTGTCGTAAAGGGTTCGTGTACCATGTCGCTAGGATGGTAGATCGGGATAGACCAGTCAGCAAACAAGTTCTACTGGTGGTACCATGGAGCTTTTGCGCGCAACTGATGTCAGTTGCCACAAAATCTCTAGGGCTGGACACCAGGGAAGAGACTAAACACTGAGGTGCCTGACACATGACTTTTTCTGGCCTGCAATGTCAGAAGACATCCGGGCCTACTGTAAGTCCTGAGATGTGTGCCAGCAACTTGGACGTCCCAGTGCTTGTGCTCTCCTCAGGTCCTTGCCAATAGTTGGGGAACCTATTCAGCGAGTGGCTGTTGACATTGTAGGTCCCCTGCCTGTGCCTATTAGACTGGGGAAGAGGTACATCCTCACCATGGTGGACTACGCTACCCGATATCCAGAGGCTGTGGCTCTGTCCACCATCACTGCAGAAAAGGTTGTGTACTCACTGCTAGGAGTATTTAGCAGAGTAGGGTTCCCTATTTAGATCCTAACCGATCAAGGGACCCAGTTCATGAGTGAACTGGTCCAGTGTCTCTGTGCAAAGTGCAGAGTGCGGCAATTTCGTACTGCCCCCTACCATCTTCAAACTAACGGACTGCGCGAGAGGTTCAATGGCACTCTGAATCACATATTACGGGCATTTGTAACTTTGGAGGGGGGGGACTGCCGCACCACCTGTTCGCTTATTGGGAAGTCTACCGGTTTCTCCCCCTTTGAACTACTATATAGCCGCAGAGTCCGTGGAAATCTTGAACTGTTCCTGGAGTCTTGGGAAGGGGAGCTACCCACCCAGGATGTCTCTGTGGTGGAGTACGTGTTAAAGCTCCGAGATCGGTTAGAGAATCTCATGGGACTTGGCAGGCTAACCTAGCAGAAGCGCAGGTAAAACAGAAGACACGGTATGATCAGGGCGCTCGTGCCAGAGTATTTGAGGTAGGGCAGAAGGTCCTTGTTCTGATGCCTAAGCACCAGAACATGCTCCAGGCTGCCTGGGCTAGACCGTACAAGGTCTCAAAACGTCTGAGTGACATCCCTTATGTGGTGTCATTTGATAGCGACAGTAGGTGGCAGCGGTCCTACCACGTGAATATGTTAGAGGCATACCACGAGGATGTGGAGTCGGTTGCAACGGTTTGCTGCTTACTGAGTAACCAGGAAGTGATCCAATTCCTGACCTCCTTGCGGATGCCAGAGGTGAAGGTGGTGTAGAGGAAGTGGGCTGGGATGAGCAGTTGAGTGCCCGCAAGAGGAGCAGCTTGATTCAGTGCTGTGGCACCTTTGCGACTCAGTTCAGTAGGAAGCTTGGTCGAACTTCCTTGGTGATGTATGTGGACACTGGTGAGCATAGGCCAATTAGGCAACCCGCTTATTGGGTCTCATCAGAGGCCAAGGAGTGCATATACAAGTAGGTGTGGGAGATGCTTGAGCTAGGTGTGATTCAGCCACTGCACAGTCCATCCGCTTCCTCAGTTGTATGGAGAAGGACAAGACTATGCGGTTTTGCGTATACTACCACCGGTTCAATAATGTGACCATGTCAGACGCTTACACCTTGCCATGTAATAATGCTTTTGTAGATGAGTTGGTCAGAGCTCAGGGTTATCTAGATGACATTTCCACTTTCAGTAAAACTTGGGAAGATAATCTGAAGCTGGTGTTAGGGAAAACTCTGTGGGCAGGTCTGACTGTTAGGGCAGACAAGTGGCAGATGGGGTTTTCAGAGGTGCAGTACCAGGGGCATGGTTTGGGGGTAGGAAGGGTTAGGTCAGAACTAGCTAATGTAGAGGCAATCCGAGACTGGCCCCAGCCCAAGACCCAGTTACATGTACTGGCATTCTTAACGACTACAGGGTACTACTGACATTCAGTCCCAGACTTTAGTACTGTAGCGAATTCCCTGACAGATCTTAGTTAGAGAAAATTCCCTAAAGTAGTGGACTGGACACCCACTTGTGAGCTGGCATTTTAGTCATTAGAGGAAGCCCTGGTTCGTGCTCCAGTAATGTTGTTGCCCAATTATGACAAGTATTTTATTGTGCAAACTGATGCATCGTAGTGCGGGTTGGGAGCAGTGGGGCCAGATGGGCAGAAACACCCTGTGGCATATTTGAACAGAAAATTGCTAAACCGGGAGGTGGGGTATGCCACAATTGAAAAGGAATGTTTGGCCATTGTTTGGGCAGTGAACTTCAGCCTTATTTGAATAGACGACATTTTACTGTGGTGACTGATCATAATCCTATAAAGTGGCTACAACACACATCAGATGAAAATGGCCGAATACTGCACTGGAGCCTGGCATTTGAAATTTATGACTTTCACATAATTCACAAGCAAGGAAAGGCTCACAGCAATGCGGGTGGACTGTAGCAGCAGGAAGAGCCGGATCCCCCGGGTCACCCCCGTTAACCGTAAGACACTGCGGGACCAGGAGCCAGGTCATGGGGACATGGCCCACTGGTGGCTCACATGGACAAGGGAGTGAGGCTAGATCACTTATAAATAACTTATTGTAATAAAATATTTCAATTATTAGCACAGTGTGCCAATTTATATTGTTGCAAATGTACTGATTCTTGATACTGTGTATTAGAAATGTACTTATTTTATTATATTGTGTTGTATTTCTATATAGAAAATGCATTCATTTCTGAGGTATTGATTTGTAACTTCATTATTTGGTTTTGTAACTTTGCTAGAGGAAGTCTGTTTTGCTGATAGCAGGAAATGCTAAGTAAGTCTTTTCATGTGAAGTGAAAAACATTTGCTTTTGTCTGAAAGCCCAGCAGGGGGTCGTTATCTGTGTACATTTCTTGTTAGACAGACAGGAAACCTGACAATGTAGTCAGCAAATCTGAGGAAATCAGGTTGATGTGAAAGTTAAAGTGTGTTAGATGCAAGATTAGATTATTTCCTGATATTAAATTATCTGATCAGACGTTCCAGTGCCAGCTAGAAAGGGGCAGGGTTAACTCCTGCTAACGTTTCAAAACTGTATAAAAAGACCCCTGTTTGACCATGTAATGTATTACTATTCCATTAGACCTTCTGATCACTGGTACCATAAACCAGCATGAACTGTCCTTATTAGAACACTTGAGCTAATAAACATGAATTGCTTCAAGATAATGCTTTGGCAACTTCTTCCCTGCTGTAACTTCTGTCACCTGCAGACTAGCCCCAAATCTAACCCGTTTTCCGGCTGTTCTGAGGTTGGGACCCAGCATTCCAGTACCAACACTTTGCCCGCTACCTGCAGCTCTGGCCACTGTGATAAGCCAGGGGGGAACCATCCACAGCAACCCTGATCTGAAGACAAGAGGTCAGGGGTACCTACCAGCCCAGATGTACCAGCAAGTGGGTACACTAGCATCGACAGTTAACCAGAATGACGCAGTTCTGAATGCCGCTAAGGAGTCCAGTGGTGGCAGCAGCTTAAGACCCCCCTACTGCAGTTAGAGGGCGCATTTGGGAGAAAGAAAGGGGACAGTGGCAAGGCAAGCCCAAATGGTCCCCAGCAACACAACAAACAGGGTGGCATAGGTGGTCCATCCTGTCACAGTGAAAAATATACTTTGGCATAGCTTGAAATAATAGTGAACAATACAGTAATATCAACAACATAAGACAAAAACATTAATTGTCACAACCATATGCACTGGATCAATATATCAGATGCTAACATTACATTGGGAATAATTTCAAGGGGTGAATGCATATATATTTATCTCTACAATATACTGCCAAGCACACACACACTGGCAGCCCTCAAACACACCACACAGATTGAACAATGCACTGCAAGTTGAGGCCCTTCTGTATGGATGCCAGCATGGCATAGAAGCACCATGTGACCAGTTTGCAGCTTTTAGGGGTCTTTCAATCACTTGCAGTAAGGTATAACAGTCACAGTATGCAAATCCATCTGTAGCAACAACTGTAAATTCTCAGCTTGTATCCTTGCTTACTTGTATCTTGGGATTTGTAGTTCCACAACTTTATTGCTAGTTAACTTTAGCATTGTGGTATAAGCTCAAATGCCGATTAAACAAAAAATTGGTGCAAATTTACCTGTCTACCCATCTATCCCTGACTCTTCAGCCCTTGTGGCCAGATATAGTCCAAACTCCACTTGAATTACTCAAATAGGTAAAGAAACCACAGTTACTTATATGCACCAGTGTGGGTCCCAGGATCTGGACTTGAATCCCTCTAAAATGGCTGACTTGCCAAATATCCTTCCTTAGAGGTGTATGCAAACCTCCTCCTGCAGCTTCAAACTGTGACTTCCTAGCAAGTTCTGTTCACCCCTCCTCTCTGCTCTGATATACCTCAAGTCAGTTTTCTCTGCCCAGATCACCAATCCAGTGCCCTCATGCTTAGGGTCACCTTCTTCGGACTTGTCACACAGCTCAGTCTCTCTCCCCTCTGCTCTGGAATTTTTCCAGTCTCTAAACACACAGACCCGTTTGGCTCTGCCCACTTTTCAAGGTAGCCTTGTTGGAAATGTAGTTTCCTTCTGGTAAACAACAATGTCCACCTCTTTTCATACTGATGCAAATGTGATTAGTAGCCCCTGGGTGCTCAAGTCCAACTGCAGCTTCCCCAGGGGTTACAATACTAAAAAAAATCTTATAGCTTAAACAAGATAAGTAACAGAGAGTTAGGGAACCTAAGTATAAAAACTATAGATATGGGGCCTGATTCATCTTCGTAAGTAAGACCATTTACATGCTGTATTTTGCATGAAGTAGGTCTGCGCATGCTTAGAAATGGACCTTACACCAATGACCACAATTGCATGCAATTGAAGCCCGAATGCAAATGACAAGGTTGAACATAGGCAATGTTCAGTGAGGGCTAACCGAGGCAGTGCCAATGCAGATGTGGCCAATTCAAGTCCTGGGTTTCTCTTAAGTATGTGTTTTTTAGCTGTGTCATTTGCACTAGCTACAGGTCGGGTGTAAGTGCCGATTGATAGTGATGATGGACATGGCATAGTCTTTGTATTAAAAACTACACAAATGCATGTCACTAGCTAGCACAGTATGTAAGTAAGATAGACTATAAAAAAAGCATTGTATGTACAGTAAGCATTAAGAATATTCTGATTTATGTATTTAATGTTCAAAAAAATGGAAACAAAATTCAGCATTATTAGGTCAACAATTCACATGGTGGACAGTTTTATTAGGTCGACAATTCAAATGAACTATTTTGCATTATGGTCTTGGTCTACTACCTCATGTAAGATGCTTTGTGGTCGACAGCTAGACATTTATTTGATCAACATTCAGAAAGTTAACAACATTAGGTCAAGTTTTTGTTTACAAATATTTTTATTAATGATTATAGTATTAAGAGTTGTTCATTTGTTTTGCATTCTGATGTAACCTTATAGTGCACATATGCATGTGTGTATCTTGTGGTCTGTTCTGTGTGTCTACATATGGCAAGTAACATTTAGGCAGATGCGGTGGTGGAGCTAAAACTGGGTGGAAATAAAGCCTTAAGATAGGTTGGTTTAGTGAGACACAGGGCACAGTTGAAAGATAAAAGAATAAATCTGAAGTGGAGGAATTTTTGCAAGTAACGAGTTTATTAAAAATTGCAGGTAGATCTGGCATTTCAAAGACAGGGAAGTGGGATGATATGCATAAGGTTTGCAGGATTGCGGGTACATTAAGGTGGGTGAGATTTGGGTAGGAAGGATTGATGGGAGCAGAGAGTGGAGATAAAGCAGGACCCAGGGATGTGTGAAGAGCTTATTGTAGTAAGAGGGTGAGGAGGGTGCATAGGGGGATAGAATGTATTGTGGGGACTGCGAAAGAAAGGGCAAGACATACTGTGAGATGTGGGTTACCAGAAGGGAGGGAAGGAGCGGGGAAGTATCTGATGAGGGGGTAAGTGGGATAGGGATGGAAAATATATAGGGAGCAGGGAGGAGCAGAAGGTCAAGAGATACACAAAGGGGCAGAAGATATGGAGTAGGATTAAGCCCAAGTAGATGAGCCGAGATGGTAAATAAGGAAGGGAAACCCGCAGTTTAGTAAATATACCCCCTAGTCTTTTTCATGTAAGCTTGTCTGCAAACTTAGTTGCTTTCTGTCAATTTATCATTCAGAAATCTAGTTTTTCCAGAAATCAGAGAGAGCAGTAGTAAGGAGGAAAGTGAGGTGGAGGCAGGGAACTTGACAAGTTGCGGGTGCAGAATTGCAAGGAGCAGAAGTGAGGAGGAAGTAACGGCAGGGGGGAAAATAGGATGCCCCATCTAACACAATCATTCTTATTGTGCAAGTTATCACAGAAATAACACTCTATGTGAAAATGTTGTGAATTATCTGAATGTCGATCAAATATGATTTGCAAAGCATTTAGAACAAAAAATAGAAAAAGTGAAATAAAGAGTATATTTTACTTTTGAAATAGGGGATCTTGCTCAAATGTGCTCTGTGAGTCTCACAACATGTTTCACTGGATGTAAACTAGTATAAATACAAATATTACTGTTCTATATCTGGCATCAACAACATCCAGATTTTATTGTAATATATTAAATAACATTTCATGAAATGAATCAAGTAATCATATGGTGCATTTCTCCTATTATATCGGTGCAGCTATTTCTACAGACTTCCTTGAGAAATAACTGATTGAACTGTTCTTTTTATTGTAGCTGGGTACATTTTGTTTGCCTATTTTAGTTATTTTTGCATTCACCATGTTCTCGCAATGTTTTGAAATAGTGACCGTGGATTGCAGACTCTAATTAGTAGAGTTGCTGGAACAACACAGAACATGGCAGAAAACTACCACTGCATTTCTTCCTTGCCCACCAATCCACCAGTTAATAGAAGGCAGCCACAAACAAACATAAAAACTTCATCAGTGAAACACCTTAGCAAAACAAATTTAATACAAGCAGCCAGAACTCTGGCCAGTAACTAGCCAAGAGACCATTGACCAGTAAAGTTATCTTGCTGTCTTCTGCTGTTGAGTGGCACCAATCACCATCCTCCATTCTGGACATTTCAGAGTCGATTAAGGGGGAAGTTAAAAAAGTGATTTTTTTTTTTAAACCCTGTCAAAGTGAACACACTGTATATTTCTTGTAGATGTATGCCCACATATGTTTCATAGATTGAAGCCACATGATAATAATGTGTATCAGAGCTTTGACATTCAAAAGTAATTATTGCTGAGTTGGTAAAGACCTAGGGGTATATTTACTAAACTGTTGGTTTGAAAAAGTGAAGATGTTGCCTATAGCAACCAATGAGCTTCTAGCTGTCATTTTGTAGCATGCACTAAATGATAACTAGAATCTGATTGGTTGCTATAGGCAACATCTCCAACTTTTCAAACCCGCAGTTTAGTAAATATACCCCCTAGTCTTTTTCATGTAAGCTTGTCTGCAAACTTTGTTGCTTTCTGTCAATTTATCATTCAGAAATCTAGTTTTTCCAGAAATTAGATACCTGCACCAAGCAAATAAATGTGTGTGTTTGAAATAGTCTTACTTTTCCAGTTAGAATTCTGGCTACATCTCCATGCTCTCTATCAGCCAGTGAGCAATACGCATTGTTCCTGGGTTGGTTCCTGGTTCCCATGTTGGTGTGCTTTTCCTTGCCCAGCTAAACAAAGAGTGGTGGTCCAGGTTTCTCACACAGTGTTCCTTGGTTATCACTGTTAGTTCCAGTTACTGGTGTCCTTTGTGTAGATGAATATTTTCTGTTTCTACAAAGTGGCCCAATATGAAAGCTTAAATGGAAGCAAGGTAATCAGCTGTTGGAGATGACAGAGAGGAAGGAAGAATTCTTACTAGAATGTTTGCTGCGGCTAAATTAAAATACTAAAATTTTGGTGGCTGTGGAAAAACGTCTGGCCAAACATGGACATAGTGGACACACTGGACAACCACTGCTATATCAAACTCCATAAGCACTATGTCAGCATTGCCAATAGGCATGGAGAAGAAAGGTCGAACAGTGACAGCTTATTAATGCATATTTAATGACTGCTGTCTTTGAAATTGTAGAATTCCTACCAGAACACCTTCTTCTGCCCTGTTATCATCTGTGCTCTCCTGAAGATGCTTGGTGCTGCACATCCAAGGCTCCCATGTCACCTTTGAACAGTTCCAACATGAAAATGCAGAAGAATATTGGCTGGAAATCTTGTCTGTATATGCTTTAAAGCAGGGGTGTCCAACCTTTTAGCTTCCCTGGGCCACATTGGAAGACGACGAGTTGGTTTGGGCCGCACATAAGATACACTAACAATAACGATAGCTGATCATCCAAAAAAACATAGAAAACATAGTTAACATATATATATATATGAGAAAAAAAGTGATTATATATATATATATCACTTTTTTTTCAAATCCCCCCTATACTTACCTTTCAATCGCCCTGTTCAAAAAATCCTCTCTAGTTATTATACTATAATCACTTTTTGTATTGTTTCGATGCAATATCAATAAAGTGCATTTAAGCCAGGCATTGTA
Organism: Mixophyes fleayi; assembly: GCF_038048845.1. NCBI lineage: Eukaryota > Metazoa > Chordata > Amphibia > Anura > Limnodynastidae > Mixophyes > Mixophyes fleayi. The sequence continues at coordinate 271,131,419 of NC_134404.1, forward strand.
TATCAGGCTGCCCTGACCAGGCCTGCGGTACCTGACATATACATCACTGTGACCCCAAATTGTGACCTGTTTTGCTAATTACACCACTATGTTAGTTAAGGGATAACAACTTATAATGGGCCAAAGAGAATAATATATAATGCCCCATTAGTATTACAAGTAGAAGTATGTAGCAGGGAGATAAGGTCCATGATGCTCCAGGACCAGGTGACTTTTATTCACTGGTCAGCGTCCCTTGAAATAATAAAAAAAAAATCCCCCTTAACTTACCTTTTAATCGGCTTGTTCTCCTGTCCTCTTTTCTCCAATTCTGTGCTGCTGATTGTTCTTCTCGCACGGGTGACTCCTCTGTGCTGCGATCCGCAATGGATGTTGGGCGTGATGACATCACACCCGACATTCACTGCGAACACTGCACGGAGGAGGAGACAAGGGAGGGAGCCGGAGTACCAGCTGACGTGACCGCAAGGTAAGTATTTTATTTTCTTTTTTTTGCATGATTTTTTTTTTCCATTAACAGTGCTGCCCCCTTGCCACAACCAAAACTTCTTCTGGGCCACATTTACAGGCGTGCTGGGCCGCATGCGGCCCACGGGCCACGGGTTGGACAACCCTGATTTAAAGCTTTCAGTATGAAATATCTGCATCTGCTCTTGAGGTTTGTTTCAATGGTATCATCAAGCTGTGCACCTCTTACACTCATTGGGAAATGGGCTACAAAAATCACAGCACATAGTGGGAGCAGGTTGGAGGCATCACTCAAACTCACACTAGAATCTTTTCTGTAGCTGAGTGCTGCACAACACAACACTTCAAGGAGTGGAACAACACTTATGGAGGCCGCTGGACAGTCACAAATAAAAGCAACGATTAAAAATATTATAACTCAGGGGCGTGGCTTGGACTTCACGCTAGCAGGACGTGTTGTGCCTGAGCTCCTCGGAAATATATTTCAAAACCCAGCTTACAGGGGAAAATATAACTAATCTCTCCCTCTATCTGGCCTGTCGGTTCGGAGAGCTCCTCTGGCAAACGGGGAAAGTCGTTTTGGCCCGGTATCCTGATCGCACGGACTTAACAACCTAGTGTGGCCTTACCCCACGTGGCAAGTCGTCGGCCTGTCCTCCATACAGCTCCCCGGGACTTCCGCTGCAGTCCAAAACTATCCGCGGGACCCTGCTGACTCAGGACTGCCTGCCGGCACCAAAACCAGGAGAGCGAGAGACCCGACATCGCCCGGAGACCCTCCGCAGAAGGGAGGGCGCAGTCCCTCCAGGCCCATGAGAATAATCCTGGCCGCGGGAGACGGTCCGGACACCGTCAGTTTGAAGCGGGACCCCCGGAATCGGCCCGTTGATGTGTCAGTGCGGATACCCATCCCTTCTTGAACCCCAGGACTCTCAGCTATTTGACGGGACAACCGTGAGTAACAACAAGGTGCCGGGCCCCCGCTACCGCTCGCAAAAGTTATTATCCGTTTGTAGCCCTGCTATGTTGGGGGGGCGAGTCTTGGTCTACCAAGCCCCACAAAGCAGGGTCTGCAAATTCCCCCACTTCAAAGGCTATATTGACTTTGCTCCCTAGGCCTCTAAGGGGTTAATCTCTGTTGAATACAGCCTCTGTTGCTGCAGTTGTTTGTTGCCTGCTCTGAAGTTCCTGCATCTGCCATCTAGTGGTTGCTCTGAAAATTGCTACTATTTATCTCTCAAGCTCATTCTTGTGTGGTGTCACAGCTCCACCTGGTGCTTGCTCTCAATTCTCTGTCCTGCAGTGATCATTCAATTCAGCTCTGACCGGTTTTCAGAAAACCTCATGTAGGCTGTTTCCAGATCCTCTCAACCTGTAATGGTCACCTAGCCCACCTGGGTTGGCCCCCCGTTCATCTGTTTAATTTTCAATATCGACGAATTGTTCGCCAGGTAACCTGCATTCAACATGAATAAGTCAGCGAGCAGAGGTCGCAGGGGCGCAACGGGAGAGATAACACAACATTTTTCACGTCAGGACAAAGCATCTCCTCCTCGTTCACCACAAGGGGCTCATAGCGCTCATGATTCTCCTAATACCACCATCCCTTCCACTAAGGCGGACTTTGCTGAATTACGTAACTTAATAGTGGATCGTACCAACGCCTTCTCCACCCACCTCCAAAAGGCCATTGGAGATCTTAAAGCTGAGATGGTCATAATCTCCAAAAGGACCTCGGTCCTCGAAAACAAGATGGAGTCATCTGTCAAATTTCAAAATGAGGCATCTCATGACCTAGATTTCCTTTTAAAAGAAAACGACTTCTTTAGAGATAAGTTGGAGGACATGGAGAACAGGGAGCGTCGCAACAATCTGAGATTACGCAATATCCCTGAGTCAGTCGAGCCTAAAGACTTAGAAGACTACGTGAGCAAATTCTTCACCTCTTTGGATCCCACAGTTTCCAACCATCCAATGCAGATAGAGCAGGTGCACAGAGCCTTGAGACCTCGTCCGAAGGACACTGAGCGCCCCAGGAATGTGATTCTACGTCTTCTCTCCTTCAAGACCAAGGAACTTATATCTAACGCAGTTAGGAATTCTGCCTACACCCTCTTCGAGGGCAGCCGTATCCAAGTGTTCCAGGATTTGGCCCCGTCAACGATTGCCAAAAGGCGGGACCTCAGAGAGACCACACGAATCCTAAGAGAAAACGGTTACAAATATCGCTGGGGATTTCCTTTCCGCCTGATAATTGAAGTTGAAGGTCGTCAAGAGTCAATTCGTACCCCAAGTGAAGGGAAGGACTTGATTCATAGGCTTAACCTCTTTCGTCACGACAGGATGGCGGAGGGTGATTCTCAGAGTTCATCAGGACAACAACCCCCATGATATGTGTAACTGTATATTCCATTTAGGAGGTTCTAAATTTTCATAACTTCGTTTTTACTGTCTTCATCTCTCCTTGCTCTGTTTACAAATTGTTTAAATGTTGATTTCTTCATGTTGATTTTTTTTTTTTTTACTGCATCATTATCAGGTGCAGATGTTCCTGGTTGCCAGTTTCGTTGATATTTATTTGCATTGCTTTATATACGGATGAACGGGGGACTCTTTTTGTCCTCCTAGCCGCGCACCCACACCCATTGGGATTCATATATTTATTATATTAAGGTCCAAAAGTCTTTAGCATTCCCACACTCTGTGCCACAACATAAATTATTGTACAGGCGTACCTCGCCTGATTGTTTTTTTGTATTTTTTTCCCTTTGGTTCTTAGGCACTGACCCAGTAGGTCTCCCCTCTTCCAGTGAGGGCCGAACCTACGCCCTTTCCCCTTTACACTATATCTTCTCATCCTCCCCTTCTTTGTCTTTCCTAGCTTTTCTTTCCTAACTCTTTTTCCCTTCACTTTTATCTTCTCTGCATTACTGCCCGATAGCTTGCATACCTATACCTGGTGTTTTTTCTCAGAACATTAGACATGTCTCTCACATCTCTCTTTCTTCATGTGAAAGGGCTGAATACCCCACAAAAACGGTCTATGTTATTTCACACAGTTCATAAAGTTAAAGGAGATGTAATTTTTTTGCAGGAAACCCATTTTAAAGCTGGTGGCCATCCCTCCTTGTCCTCAAAAAGATACTCTACGGCCTACTACTCCTCTCACCCCACAAAGAAAAATGGAGTCACCATTCTTCTCCGTAACTCGGTTCCCTTTGTTACGTCAACAGTAAAGGATAATCCCGAGGGCCGGTTTCTCATGCTGACGGGAAAGATTGGGCATCTCGACATAACCTTTGCCAACATATATGCTTCTAACACAGGTCAGACTGCCTTTTTCAAACACTTTTTCTCGGAACTACACCACTCTCGTAAGGGTCTGCTCTTATTAGGAGGGGACTTCAACACTGTCATGTCCCCTCTTGTGGACAGATCAATCGCCAGACACTTCTCCCCACCATCACACACAAAAAATTTGCAACAACATGTCACTGAGGCCGGTCTCTTCGATATTTGGCGAGCGCTGTATCCCACTTCTAGGGACTTTACATTCTATTCATTTCCCCACCAATCCTATTCTCGGATAGACATGTTTATGGGGTGTTCAAACATATTCCAGCACATAAAAAAGGCTGATATTGTCCCTAACACCTGGTCTGACCCCTCCATAATATCACTTTCGGTGGACCTTCTTCAGAACCCCCGGGGCAGAACTTCTTGGAAGTTAAATGAGACCCTCCTCAAACTACCTGGGTTTAAAAACATCATAGCCGACTCCATCACAAATTATTTTGAGAATAATTGTAGTTTGGAGGTCCCGACCCCCACAATCTGGGAGGCCCATAATGCAGTTATTCGAGGTGACATTATACAATTTGCTTTCCGTAGAAAAAAAGATCGCAACGAGACACTTAACAAACTATCTCTTCAACTTAACGAGTTAGATTCGGCACAAAAGGAGTCTAACTCCCCCACAATATTACAAAACATACAAAAGATCAGAGGAGAAATTCACTCGATTCTCGTAGAAAAAACTGAACGTCAGCTAAGATGGCTTAACCAAACCTTTTATGAGAAGGGAAACAAGGCCGATACACTCTTAGCCAAAAGATTAAGGGTTAAGCGAGCTTCTCAAATGATCACTTCAATTAGAAACAAAAGCGGAAACTTGTCCTACGACCCTAGGGTCATTAATAATACTTTCCACAGCTACGATGAAAAGTTGTATAACCTTCATAAGGATCAGACTACCCCGGTAGCTCCCCCTCAAGAGATTAACTCATATTTAGACAAATGCTACCTGCCCACACTAACGCCCCATCAGGCATCATCCCTTAACGAAGTCATTACAGTGGAGGAGGTGACTTACGCGTTGAAAACCCAGAAAAAATCTAAAGCCCCCGGGCCTGACGGATTCATGATGTCATATTATAAAACGTTCTCTAAAGAGCTGGTGCCTCACATGACTCACTTATTTAACAGTATACTGTCAGGAGGTAAATTTCATGATGAATCCACTCGCTCTACCATAGTGGTGATCCCCAAACCAAATAACCTACGTGTTGTTCTAGCTACCGCCCTATTTCATTAATGCGGACATCAAACTTTTCTCTAAAATATTGGCAATTCGTTTAAACGCATATATGCCAGCTCTAGTTTTTCCTGACCAAGTGGGTTTTGTCCCTTCTAGACAAGCATTGGACAACACCAGACGTACAATAGACATAATAGCCTATGTCAACCAGAACAAGATCCCATCAGTTGTTCTGGCTCTAGACGCTGAAAAGGCCTTTGATAGGCTCTCATGGCCCTTCATGTTTCGAACTCTTAGTCATTTTGGACTGAATGGGGCCTTTTTATCGGCCATTCAGGCTTTATATCATCGCCCCTGCTCTTCTGTATTGACAAATGGCTTACTGTCACGGGCTTTCTCTTTAGGTAATGGCACAAGACAGGGTTGCCCTTTATCGCCTTTACTATATGCCTTGAGCATCGAACCATTGGCGGCCGCCATTAGACAAAACCCAGATATCACAGGAATCCGAATAGGTCCCCGTCATTTTAACATCTCGTTATTTGCCGACGACGTCCTCTTAACGCTCTCTAATCCTCTAATCTCGCTCCCAAATTTGTTTAAGGAACTCAAAGAGTACGGTTTTATGTCAGGATATAAGATAAACAACTCCAAGTCGGAGGCTCTCTCCCTACAAGTTTCTAGTGTAACTAAAACTGCACTTGAATCCTCGTTCAGATTCCAATGGCGCCCCAAGGCATTACGGTATTTGGGAGTTCAGATCACGAAGGAAGTTAGTCAGTTGTTTCATGCCAACTTTACTCCTCTTTTTGAATCCATAAAAAAAGATCTTATAAAATGGGACCCGCTTTTTATCTCCTGGTTCGGTAGGATCAGTGTCATAAAAATGAACGTTTTACCTCGAATTTTATACTTGTTTCAAACGCTGCCCATATCAATCCCAGGCACTTTTCTAGCTAACCTGGAAACAATAATTGGTAAATTCATTTGGCAAGGGAAAAAGTCGAGACTTAAGCGTTCATGTTTAGCTAAGTCCTCTCACTCGGAAGGCTTCGGGCTTCCGCTTTTTGACCGCTACTACCACGCAGTTAACCTTAGTCATGTCATTTCCTGGCAGTCTGCCACGGGGACTAAGAGGTGGGTCGACCTGGAGAATTCACTCACTCCAGATTATACATTGAATGCTCTTCCTGGGCTCCCTCAGAGTCAGAGACCGGCCTCAGTCTATGCCCACCCCTCTATTCAGTTCACCCTTAACATATGGGACAAATTGCACACTAAGTGGCAGCTCACCTCGTTCCCCTCTCCTCTCACTCCGCTGTGGCATCATCCAATCTTCCCGGCAGGGAATCACAAAGGCGTTCGCGCGCCCTTGGCAGGAGGCGGGTATCACTCAGTTTACTCATATTCTAGGAGTATATGCTCCCCAGACTTTTTCAGATTTGAGAGAAAAAAAGGGTCTTCCCTCATCCTTGCACTTTGCGTATATCCAAATACGAGGTTTTATACAATCCCTCTGTAGGACTTCTAAGTTACGTTTGCACACACCATTTGAGAGGAGTTGTATGGTCCGCTCTAGAGCCTCCGGATTGATATCTCTGATTTACCACGTCTTCCTGAACCCAGAAACTGGTATGATTGAACCATTGGAGTCGGCCTGGGAGCGGGATGCTGGCAAATCCTTGGGACAGGAGAGATGGTCCCAGCTCAGGCTCAGGATTGCCAAGATATCCATCAACACATCAATAAGAGAAAACACATTCAAAGTGTACACAAGATGGTACCTTGTTCCTTCGAGACTACATATAATCTACCCAGGCACCTCTGATCTCTGTTGGAGGGGATGTGGGGAGGTTGGTTCATTCTATCACATTTGGTGGACGTGCCCCAGCATCTCTAATCTTTGGTCCCAGGTTGCTGACCTTATCACAAAAATTCTAGAGATTGAGGTGTTGCCAGACCCTCTGGTTATGCTGCTGTGTTCTCGGGTCCGGTCCCTTAACAAACATGGAGACAAGCTTGTGCAGCATATTTGTGCAGCAACCCGTTTGCAAATAGCTAAGGAGTGGAAATCCCTTTCCCCTCCAAGTCTCCACAGCATAGTCTCCCGGGTCTGGTATATGGCCTCAATGGAATACATTACTAGTCTTCTTCACGATAAAATACCAAATTTTCATAAGGTGTGGGACTTCTGGTATTCTTTCTATCAGACTTCATTGCCTGCCACTCAGTGAATTGCGTTTTCTACTCATTTTATAGTGTGGGATCTGTTTCCTCCAGGGGGGTTGTCAAGTTATCCCTCTGTCCCTTTCCCCTCTTAACTTTTTTCTCTCTTTATCTTTCTTCCCCCTATCTCCCCCCTCTCTCCTTTTTCTTTTCAATAAAACTTATGAAAAACACAACAACATAGGGTTTCCCATTAACGGGTCTTTCCAAGGCTTACAGTTGGATCATACCATTTATGATTACTGTTTTGTTTTGTATACAGCATCCCTGTATTTTCACTTCGGATTGTTTGTAACTCGTGTTGTTGTTGAAAATAAAGAGTTAAAAATAAATAAATATTATAACTCAATAAAACTGCTACACGCATGAGTGCGAAAAAAAAAGTACAAAAGTCTAAACTTTGAAGCCCAAATTCCATAGTTATAAGTGGAATTGGAGTGCAGGAGTTCAGGGAGCATGGGACCAGCTTCCCGGAAGCTGTTGGAGTGGGCTGATAAACACAAAAAACAGTATTCTGTCTTGTTTATGATCATACAAAATGACCTGAGTCTTCAGTACATTAGAAAAACAACACAATAACCCATTACTGAGTGGTCAATAACCACAACACCGGTCAAACATTAATTAACGTGATGCGTGTTAGGTGGGTCCTGCTTACCTTGTTAAAGACCCATGCGATTATGTGTATTTGTCACCCCTGGGCGGTACATGAGGGTCCGTACAAAATTTTGTTATGTTTCCCATATAAATGTCTAGTTACACCCTGTAGTGATGCATGGCTCTATTCCAGGTTTCCCCATTATTTTTTTTAATTCAGTAACCCAGGGGTTCCCAAACCCAGTCCTCAGGGCTCCCTAACAGTGCAGGTTTTCCATATCTCCTTGCTGGAGCACAGGTGTATTCATTACTGACTGACACATTGTAACAGATCCACAGGTGGTCCTAATTATGTCACATGTGATCCAGAAAACCTACACTGTTGGGGAGCCCTGAGGACTGGGTTTGGGAAACCCTGCAGTAACCATTAAATCATCCCAGCTTTCCCAGGGAAAAACCAAAGCAGGAAAGCACCAGGTGAAATCCTGTTTCAGTCTGTACATTAATAGGTTAACATCCCACCTCCTTGCATGTGAATCATGGATCATCATCACCATTTATACAGCGCCACCAATTCCTCAGCTCTGTACAGAGGATATTTGTCATTAACATCAGTCATTGCCCTGATGAAGCTTACAGTCTAAATTCCCTAACACACACACAGACTAGGGTTAATTTTGTCATCAGCCAATTTACCTACTAGTATGTTTTTCTGGAGTGTGGGAAGAAACCGGAGCACCCAGAGAAAACCCACGCAAACACAGGGAGTACATAACGCAAACACAGAGAGAACATACAAACTCCACACAGGTAATGCCCTGTTTGTGAACCAAGCTCATGACCCCAGCAATGTGAGTCAGAAGTGCTGACTACTGAGACAATGTGCTGTCCCATGGACATGCCTGGAGCCCCTGCTGTTTGGGAGAACTCACTCCACGGGTGCTTTTTCCCTACTGACATTCATCACAAGAGGAGATACAAACAGCACTGTATTAGTTATTAACACAGCCATAGCCCTGTCCAATCAGCTCCTGTGTTAATAGAAACTAAAACTGCTAAAACTGCACTGTCTAAACAAATTATTCTGTGTTGTTAGTGCTGAAAGAAGCAGCATTAGATCTTCAGCAGTGGTGAGTTATGTCAGAAAGGATCCCAGTATGGAAATCTCTCAATTCTTGTGGAGAAGATTGCTCAAAAATAATTTTTGGGTCACTACGGTATTATCCAGTGTTCTAAATTGACATAATTACATATACCTAAGTTTATCTTTCATTGACAGTATGTTTTTGACCAAAACTATGCTGTAATGTTCAACAGGGACTAGACTTCACGCAAATCGATAAATATTATTGTAGCAATTTATTTAGTTAGTCAAACAAAGAGGTCCGACAAGCTGCTATGGTTTACTATGTATGAACACATGGTGGAAACCAGCTTACTGACAGACAGTCAATTATCCTTTCTTTAATTATTGTGTCTGTTCATGCTATTTCCTGACTTCAAAGTAGTAAAAGAACTTTTAAGGTAAACTGCAAAAAATATCCTCTCTATTCCCACCAATGTGCCAGCAGTAAAATTACAATAACGTAGATCTGGGTACACACCTATGCAAGCTTCCCTCAGATGCGATTTCACCAACGATTTAAAGTCTTGATGAGCATGCCAATTTATGCCTACACACCTACACAATTCACCCTGAGACCTTTGATCTTTAGCTTTCATAACTATCTAGCACAGTGATGGGCAAACCAGTCCTCAAGGGCCATCAACAGTTCATGTTTTAGAAGGTGGGATAACTACTGACCCAGCCAAATAGATTAACTCAGCTGTGCATGATTAAAGAAATCCTAAAAACATGAACTGGTGATGGCCCTTGAGGACTGGTTTGCCCATCACTGATCTAGCATCTAATCAGATTCTAGTTATTACTTATTTAGTACATTCTAGAAGATGACAGCAAGAATCTGATTGGTTGTCATATGCAACATCTCCATTTTTTCAAACCTGCAGTTTAGTAAATATGCCCCTTTGAGACCTATTGGGAGAAAAGTGCTATATAAGTAACATTACTATTGTTATTGTTATTCCATGTTTTGTGTGTCTTTTTCTGGCAAAAACACTTGAATCAGTCACGGTTCATGGGTTGCAAACTGCACCTTGAAATGAAAAGATTTTAGCACCACCCATTCTAAGACTCATTTACAAAAGACCAAAAAGAGGGTGACACTGCTTCTTGATCATACGCATGTCTGCCAATCACACTCACATTATTTACCCACTTTCTTTGGAAACATTTTCAGGTTGATGGGTACTCTGGAATATGAGGATAGTGAGAACAATAAAAACATCACATAATGTCCAACCTTCACAACTTTATTTTTCATGTCCTTCTCCTTAAAATACTACTCAGTATAGTCTGGTTTAAAGGTTAATCTATTTATGAGATTGAGGGAACTTCAGAAATGTGTTCAGGGGAGGGCTGGCAAATTTAGCCCGGGGAGCAAGACTCGACTCAATGGCCTATTAGGAACATTCTAAAGTTAAAAAAATGGAGGTGGCCCAGTGGCCCAGTATTGGACCGGTCCGGATCCGATGCCCTCCTGCCCGCCAGCCCAGCCTGCCTCTGACTGTGTTACATGTGTCACTACAAATTTTTTATTACATTGGTCAAAAATCCCCTAGAGTTGCTCTTTTCTGTAAAAATGTAACTGTATCGTGTAAAATGTGCCCCATAAAACGTATAGGGACAAGGTTATGTTTTCAGCACCTCTGTCAACCTGGAGAATTCAGGAGGAAAATACCAGGGACCTGTCCACCCACACCAGTAGTTTTAACTAAGCTCAACCAGCAAATGAAAGCTCATTTTTCTACGTCATTCGCACCTAATCCGCAACTAGCAAGGAACACTTCAGATCTGACCGGCTCCTCACATTGGATAGTGGAAAGTCTTCCGGCAGATGCTCCAAATCCATGTACTTACCCCTAAAACACTAATGCATCTGCACAAAACTAGGAACCTGACATTACAAAAGCCCATTTGCACTACTGAATTGCACTTTTGCACACAATGTAAATGACCCTCACTGTCACCAACATTATGTGATGTTTTAAAGACAGCAGTATAGCTTCATGGCACGGTAATATTAGAAAAATGAACAATGTAAGTTTTATTCTAGAGTTAATGTTAAAAAGCTTCAGTTGCTGTTCAAGCCAGTTGCATAACTTCTGCAAAAACACAGATAACACAGCACTGAAAAATAATTGCTCAAAACAAATTCATTTTACCATGTCCACATACTTGATTGCAGGATACAAAAGAAATAAATGGATGTAAGAAAAATATCAGATTTAAAAGATAACTCCACCCAAATCTTAAAATTCAGTTTTGGGTGGAGTTTACAAAGTTAAAAATAATAATTGAATATTATTTACCTGCTGACCAGTGTACCTTCTGCTTTGGAAGTTTGCCTATAACAGTCCAGAGATGATCTCATCGCTTTTCTGCCGCTTGCCTGTTTCAAACAGGCAGCTGTGTTGTCAGCACCCTCCCCTGGAAACGGAGGTGGGGCACCGACAGCGCAATGTTTTAAGAAAGGCAGGACCAAGGAGAGCATCATTGGACATCAGGGATCAGCTGAATCAGGGAGTACACCAGCCCCAAATAAGTAATTCTCAATATTATTGTTTGACTACATTCAAAACTGAATTCTCAGTTTGGCTGTAGCTATCCCCAAATGAATTGTAGTTCTTGGAGTAATGCAATTTTGACCGCCTTTCTAGATTGTTGTAACTTATGTAATAAGCAGTGGCGGGCTGGCCCGGGGGGCAGGGGGGCAGCGGCCCTGGTAATAAGAATCTGATTATTGCAGCTATATACCAAATATTGCTTAGTTTATAATTTACTTACTAGGTCAGAACTATCCACAGTGGGTCTGATTTATTAAGGAAAGTAAAGCAAAAAAAGGAGTAACTTTTCACCTTAGGAAAACCATGTTGTATTTGGAGGGGGTGTAAATTTAAAATGTGGGGACAGATTAATAGTTGGATAGAGCATGTCCTAGATCAACTTTAAATTTCAGTGTAAAAATATAGCTATCAAGTATTTGTGGGCTACATGAAAAAACAGCCGGTATTTAACTTATGTGCAAAATTATAAACTAATTTGCACCCCTTGTATTGTAACATGGTTTTTTTTCCAGGAGAAAACTTACTCAATTATTTGCCTTACTTTCCTTGATGAGTCAGGCCCAGTGTCATTTATTATTCATAATAAGCAAATGAGGAAAATGCTCTTGTCAATTAAATAACAGTGATTATTTGTAATGATTTAATGTCAGATTATATACATTCCACAAAGTTCATACTATGGTTCCTATTCTCTAGTGATTAACGTGACATCAATTCAAACAAGTGCAACATTTGGTTTCTTGTTGTGTCTTTGCTATACAGAAATAACACTGTACATGCATGCATGCATAAAAACATAATCATTACCTGTTTTTCCCTCTTAGAAACTTCTTCCAAGGTTTTCTTAAGTGTCTTCAATTCACTGGTGACCACATCTATAAAATTGTCTGCCTTTTCTTTTTCCTCTTTTGCCTCCCTTTCAGTAAAGTCTAACTCTGATTTGACAGACAGCAATTTCTTCTGAGTCTTGCCTTTAACTTTCTCAAGTTGGTCCAGAGACTTGTTTAGCTGTTCAATAGTTTTGTGTTGTTCTAGTGTTTTTATCTGAAATCAATGTTTGTAGTATAGAGATAATACCATGCACTGTATAATTAAATTAATAATCAAAAGGGTCATAAAACAAATAATGGTATAAATAGTTTATTTCATGTCAAATTAGATTTTTCATTTCTAGCTAAAGTAGCTCAAAAACACTTTTGTACAGTTCTAAATTAAAAATATAAAATGTCTACTTTTTGTGGGTTCCAAAAGTCACATCTTCCACATCCAGAAATAAAATATTTTTGAATAATTTGCAGCTGATCATAACATGTACATGTAGCGAAGGCGGCTGTATGGAACCTCCATAAGTGCACACCGGTTCTGCCTTTAAGGTACTCTGGGAAAACTGGCAGCTGCTCGGTGCCCTGTTTGGTCACACGTATCAGGGGTCTATTTATGACTACGTAAATTATCATCCATTAACATCCATCATAAGGGATGACGTTTCTTGCCTATTTGTCAAAACGTCATTCTGGGACAGCGCATCCAATAAGAGGCTGTCCTGGCAATGACTCTGTTAGTGACAATGGCAGGTTCTGACACAGAGTCTTTAGTTAGAGGAGGGAGGGGAGGAGCTTCCAGCCTGCTGGGGAGGGATCAGAAGATCCCTCTCCCGTAATTGTCTCTCCAGAGGATAGAGCGGCTAACACCATTTTCAGATGGTGTTAGCAATCGAGGACAAGCTTGGTTAATAGGTCCAGACCACAGGCCCCATTAAGAATAATGGGTACTGCAGTATTCTGTGGTAATTTACCTGATATAAGAGATATATACGATTTTATTAAAATGGAGAGCATTAGTAGTATCGTGAACAGCTTATTTAACATTTTTGATAAAACCTGGCTTTCCTGGCAGCAACACTACAAAGTTGAAAACATGTTCTAGTATGCTATATGGGTGTCAGACACACTTCTACCAAGATTGGCATACTCAAGTCATTCAGACATCTGCGCTGTCCATGAATCCCTTGTGTGCGCACGTTCTTAACCTACCTGATCTGGAGGAATTCACTGCCCCCTTTTTCTCCCTTTTCTACCCCCCTCCCCCTCTCATAGAGTTCCCTCTTGTAATTAACAATCCTCAGAGGTTTTGTCTTTTTTAGTCTCTGAAAATCTTGATTTTTATTTGCATCTTTCTATAGCTGGTGCTAAGGTATTTTATCGAGTAACAATACAGATCTTGCCTCAAAGTGTTTCCTTTGTATTTTTTTTAACAAATGGCAGTTTTCATGGTTTGTTACTAAAATGATGCTCCTTACAACTGCGTTCACGAGTTCGATTCCCGACCATGGCCTTATCTGTGTGGAGTTTGTATGTTCTCCCCCTGTTTGCGTGGGTTTCCTCCCACACTGCAAAATCATACTAGTAGGTTAATTGGCTGCTATTAAAGTGACCTTAGTCTCTCTCGCTCTGTGTGTGTGTATGTTAGGGAATTTAGACTGTGTGCCCCAATGGGGCAGGGACTGATGTGAGCTCTCTGTACAATCCTGCGGAATTAGTGGCGCTATATAAATAGCTGGTGATGATGATTATGCTGCTGATCCAGAATAGAATAATACTACAAGGATAGTCAACTGAAACAAGAGTTTTATCCAAGTACATTTACAGTATGCAATCCTGACCTCTAGTGTTGTATGTGTATGACTCTCACATTAGCAACAAAAACAAGAGTGTCTCCTGTTCATATAAGGCTCTATTAGCAGCCATAGCAGCTACTAATGGACAATAAAGTTATGACGAGGGGATTGACACGTCCCAGGATCAAATCAAACATATTAAATTGATTTTGTCTATTATTTTTGAACTGTATATGCAGTTTGTAGTAGTTTAAATGAAAACAAACAGGTGACTGTTTTAAAACTATTACACAAATCCTAAAATAATAACACTGAGCTCTTTTTTTATTACTACTTCTATTGTTCCCAAGTATGTGATAATTGGTAAGTGCTAGGTTTATTTAGAGGACAAAAGACATGTGTCTGCAATCCTTCTAGTAAAGGAAAATATTGATTGGGGATTTAAAGATGAAAAAAATGCACCAGCTCTACTATGACAGTGTGGATTAGAGCCAAAGAACTAACATTATTAACATTTATTTAAATAGCGCCAGCATACTCCAAATCGTATTATAACTGAGGAAAAACATTATAATAAAACAAGACTGGATATTAACAATAAGACACAGAGGTAAGAGAGCTCTTACAATCCATTTTTATTCTAAGTTGAAGATTTTAAAGTTAGTAGTTGTTTTATGTATTAATATGTATTATATGTATGCTATACATCTATGCAAAAATCTAGTTCACCATCCCCCCCCCCCCCCCCTATGAAAATCAGTTTTTTTTAAACATAAATACTATTGGGGGTTTTTTTTCAAAAAGGACTCGCACCATTTATCAATTGATTTAATTTATTGTAATGTACTTCAGTATTCATTTACTGTAGTGTTATACAGGATGGGCTATGGCTACAAGCAAAGCAAAATAAATAGTAAATATTCACCTTGGTAGAAGCATGTTGCACTGTACGTGTGGCAAATTTAAAATGTGTGGAAATATTAAGAGTTGGGCGAGGGGCTGTCCTAGCTCAACTCTAAATTACAGCTGTCCAGTATTTGTGTGCTAAATGCAAAAGCAACCAGTATTTTCCCAGCATGCAAATGAAAAAAAATGCATTTGCACCCCTTGTTTTGCAGCATGGTTTGTGCTCCTTTTTTTGCTTTGCTTCTAACTCAGGCTCAGTGTGTTCAACACAACAATATTATGTAGGTGGTAGGTAGGGATTCTAAATGGTATTCAATAAAGTAATAAAGTTACAATACACAGATACTGTAAATGCTATACTTGCCTTCAACTCATTAGTATCGGAAAGCCTGGATTTAAGTTCTGTGACGGATTCAAGAGCTGCATTTAACTCCTTCTGCAGTCTCTCCACCTTCTTCTGCAGCCGCCTAACTGTCAAGTTAGACTCGTCTCTCTCCACCGCCAAAGCTGTGCGTACTTGTTTTTCCTCCTCTAGTTGGGCAACCTTTTTCCTCAAAAGTTCCATGTGAAGTTCTTTGCTATCAAACTTTTCCTTCTGGGCTTTTAGCTATATCAATATATAATATAGTATGGTGTTATTTTTTTCACTATAGTCTAGTGGCTATTGCATCTGTCCTAAGCATCATTGGTGATTACATTAAAATATTGGGACTCTAATCTAATTGTGAGGACATCCACAATCCATGTACTGTTGGTGAGCCATAGAACAGGTTTGAAAAACAATGCACAAGCCAGTATTAGTATTTCCACCAATGATGTGTTGTGCCTGAAATTCATTCACAATGTGTTACCATGCCATCAATTGTCAGTGGAATCATTTGATCATAATGTCAGTGCAATAACTATACACACATGTCTCTTCTTTCAGGTCTAACACACCAAAAACTAAACTGGCTGATCCCTTGAACAATTAATAAAACTGCTGCTGTATACAGAGTTCATGCACTCCCTTGCAAGATCCATAAAACAGAGAGTGACTAGAGTAGAGCCATACACGACGAAGGGCATTGTCTATATACATGTAAGCCTACCTTTTGAAAACAAGCAATTTTATATAAAGACTGATGTAATGGGAAAGGACAGTCTTTGTAATAAAGGCACATCAAACAGAATTTGGATTGTGTAGCTGCAAAAGAAAGTTGAGCGAGAGCACCAATCAGAAGCCACAGTGTAAGTAACAGTGTTCTCATTGGTTCTCCCATTCACACTCCCTTCCAAAGTATCACACAGCCTTGTTGTCAGCTGGGGCTATGAAATTAACCGTGGAACCCTGTGAAAAATACTCCAGGTGGGCACTAAGCTATATGCTCCAGGTGGTACTGTAGCTTTAAATGAAGTATTAAATGTAGAAAAAGTTTTAGTCTCTTTATTGTTTGTTTAAATGTCCTCAAACAAAACAGATTTATCCTTCATCCCAATAATGTTTGGCAGCTGCTGTGAGAGCTTTGGTTGTTACAGCTGATTTTAATATTTCCCACTATTAGTGATAAAACAATAATGCAAACACATACAGTCATGTACAAGATAGAGTAATATATCTAATAGGCACTTGATTTCAATAGTATAACTGCATGTCACCCAATATTCATGAATGTCATTATGTCCTATGGAAAAGTTCAGGATAAAAAGGAAGTGACATTTACCTTTCTTTGCAATCCGTGTGCAAGTGTCTTGTTTTCAATGACAGCATTTGATTCTAATTTGACCAACTGATCTGCCCGGGCAAGGATGACATCCAGACGCATGTCATAGCCTACATCAGCAGTTATTCTTTCCAGCTTCATCTTATCAGACAGCTGCTCCAAGAACTTCATGTACTGCAAAAGGTATCAGAGGTAAAAAAGTGAAATAAGCAGAAATGAGCTAGTAAGTGTCTGGTGAAATAAAGCAGAACTTATATTGTGAGTGGTGTGTAAACAGTAGTATGCCATATCCCTTTATCTTCCAGTGATTCAAATGTACCCGATGAACATTCAGCAGATGAGGAATTTACTTAGATGGAAAAATACTATTTAACACTTCATTTATTAAAAAAATCCATTAGCTTAGCACATATGCCAAAATTGGTTTCCAATTGTTAGACACGGAGTCTGTCTGTTTAATATCTATATCATCTATCTGGATTTCATATGAGATAACTGCCATGGGATCCGTCCAAACATATGAATGATCCTAGATGAAAGACAGCCCCCATTGGTATTTGAAAATAAAGAAAAAAATTTTTTTTATGGTAATTCAGTTGCCCAGAGGTGGGGGTGGCCCAGCAACTTCCTGGGCTCTCAAAAGGCTAAACCCCACAAGAGGCACCAAAGGAACAGACAGGTTTATTGCAAGATTATTGTATTCTGAGATTATTGCAATGAGATAAATAGCAAGAGAAGGCACGTTTTCATCAGTGGTACTTGCTGTGCACGACAATCCCGCTTCACAAAATGTAATGGATTATCCACCAGCTCTGGCCGAAATCGAGTCTCATTCTATACTTTTAATGAGACATGATTGCATCTCCATCAGCCCAATGCTGTCCAGCACTGGGGCTGATGGAGAACTTGGGAAGGAACGTACAGTGCCAATTATTTATTTAATTTATTTTAAACAGTACATTGTGCATAGCGGCTGTCTTATTATAGGTGCAAATATGCATCTCTGCCAAATGGGTCCCATTAAAAGTTTAGGCAAGTCACTATCTCCACCAGGCTCACGTCCTATCCTTAGAATCTCTATAGGTTCTGAAATGTGGTCCAGCTCAAGGTGTTGTGTTTTATTACATGGATCTATTCAGCTAGGTGCATGTCCTGACCCCATTGCATATAGGGAATGAAGTCATGTGTCTACTGTGCAATTTGGAAAATCTAAATGGAGGGAGAAAATATATGCTCTAAGATACTTTAACTAGCTATTTAAAATGTCCAGATATGATAGGTTTTTACCTTCTGCTTCTCGTAACTCAGACTGTCCCTCATTACATCTCCAGAAACTAGTTCTCCTTCAGCTAATTTCAGCCGAGCCCACAGGTCTTCCAGATGGTGCTCTGACTTCTTAGCTTTAAGCATTGCTTCCTGGTGCAGATCTGCCTGGTGCTGTAGCTGCTCATTCAGGTTGCACACCCTACTTTCCAGCTGTGTTATCATCTACAGACAGTAATCAAACAGAGGACAAAATTATGTTTAAAAGGGAATAATTACTTTTTTATGCAAACATACAGGTGTACAATATGGAAGGAATACAGAAAAGCTTTCAATGTATGTGAATATTGGGAAAGGAAAAATGGTTTTGAATCTTGCTTTCATACTTCCTTCTAGATGTGGAGCATGCACACTAAATACTTGCCTATGTTGGAAAAGTAATTTTAAGGTGATTGTGCAAATAACCCCTAGGCATTGTGCGAAGAACGGCATGCCGCCAAAGGGTTCCCGTCCTTCTCTGTCCAAAGGACACGTCTAGCTCCATCCATGGGTGTATCTAGTGCCGCCCCGGGGGAGAGTCCACCAAGTAGAATCCTCCCCCCCACCATTTCCATCTAACCTTCACCCTCTCCCCCTCTTCCCCTCTCTCTATCATCCCCTCTCTTCTGTACAGCCTTCTCTCACACACTGGGGAGAAGAATAATTAATGACTAAACACAGGGCCGGATTAACCCTAGGGCTAACTGGGCTACAGCCCAGGGGCCTCGGGCATCCAGGGGGCCCTTGAAAGTGCTCAGCAGCAGTATTGATCGGTCGGGGGTGTCCCCGGCGCGATCAATGCTGCTGAGCACTTTCACTGCGGTCCTTCCCCGGCGCGCTCTAGTCTCCTTACTGAGGAGATCTTGTGAGTCTCACTCTCATGAGATCTCCTCAGTGAAGAGCGTACAGCGCGCCGGGAAAGGACTGCAATGCCAGGAGAAGGAGGTAAGTGTCTTGGGGGCGGCTCGGCTCACCGGGGGGGCCCTCACGGGGGAATGGAGGCCCCCATAGCCCAGGGGCCTCCATTCCCTTAATCTGGCCCTGACTAAACACTGTGCTGGAGAACGGCAAGCATTTTCTTGTAGAGAATAGCCACTACTCTCCACAATGCCTAGGTGGTTCCACCTACCTCAAAATGTACAGTGGCGTTTTCACCTTGATCCAAAATCTAAAGGAGATACGCAGCTGAGAGAGCCCCACTTGAGTAAGGAAGGCATTGCAGCATGTAGCACATACTTACCAACTTTGGAGATCTCGCCTCCGGGAGGGGAGATCTCCATGCTGCGTCTTGGTGGTCCCCCTGCTAAACTGAACCAAATTTGGCCTATTACAGCAGGGCGCGGGGCCAATATGCGGTGTTTAGCCCTGCCCCCACCCACTTCACTAGCGACGTTAGCAGTATACGGGAGTTTGTCCTGCTCTCCCAAAAGTCCGGGAGAACACCAAAAAAAATTGTGAGTCTCCCGGACATTCCGGGAGAGTAGGCAACTATGACGTAGCATGAAGTGGGCTGTAGATCTCTATAGCACTGTGATACAAAGACTGAACCATGGGACAGATTTAGCCGCTTACTGAGCAAATGCTGCCCATATGATTTTCAGATATTTTCACTATACTTTAAACAAACAGCAGTTTGCAAATATATGCCTCAATCCCAGTCACCTAGCAACTCTAGCAAGGCCTTGCTTCTAATAATGTCATGGCCTTACCAACTATTTTAATGAGATGTCACTTGCATCCCTAGATGCACAAGATGAACAGGGCACCCGCTTAATATATGTCATCCCCTACTTTTCTGAGTTTAAAAATCAGTACTGTAGAAATCACCAAATAAAGCTTGCTCCAGGCTTCTTAAGCAGTAGCTGTTTTATTTGCAGCACAAAACAGCAACTCGCAAACATAAATAATCCGTGGCTTCCTGACACACTGTCTCAGCCCACAGTCCCTGACTATTGTCCAGCTGCTTGTCAGCATCGGAAGCCCCGCCCACCAGTTCCCAGAACCCTTTTATACACACACACACACACACACACACACACACACACAGCAATCACACCCACTTTGTGCACCTGTGCATGTGCTCCTTTCTCTAGATACCAGCAGGATCATTAACCCTGGCTGTACCTTTCCCCGCTGGTAACCACCTATTGTGGTTACCTTTTTCACAGTACATTTGAAGAAAACAATAAAATGCCAGTATAATAAAGAAAAATTAAATCAGGGATTAAACAGTGCTTTAACCCAGGCTTTTCTTTGCGTGCATAAAAAA
Organism: Mixophyes fleayi; assembly: GCF_038048845.1. Taxonomy (NCBI): domain Eukaryota; kingdom Metazoa; phylum Chordata; class Amphibia; order Anura; family Limnodynastidae; genus Mixophyes; species Mixophyes fleayi. The sequence continues at coordinate 271,151,731 of NC_134404.1, forward strand.
ATTAAATTCAAAGCACCATCCAGTCACTAACTATGGCATTGTAATTATATTTGTGTGCCCATCAGCAAAATTGTTTAAGGTTCACCACAAACATGAAGCAGACAATGTGTCACCACCTCCAGCTTACTGTAGCTCCTTCTACTGATCAGTCCGTGGCTGCCTGTTAATCACATATTAATAATATAATATTGCCTATTTTTGCTAAGGCCAAATCTGAACAACAGCAGCACTGCAGCACACAAGATATATATATCATCATGCCAGGCTATGGCAAAAAAACGATATCCTTAATGTGCCATGTATAACACAGTCCAATGAAAAGTCAAATATTTTTGCCACGTGTAATATAGTTAAAAAGATCTTATATTGTGCTGTAAATGTGAATACTAACAGGAGTTTGTGGACATTAAGTTATTGTGCTGCTACCCCAAGGGCAGCGTGGTGACCAAAGGGTTAATTTAGAGTGGTGCAGAAATTGAGGGGGGGGCAGGGAACGGGCATTCAATTTACAGTAAAGGCGTGCCAAACTCAAGTGCATGCAGCCACGTCCAAAACAAGCTCTGGGCATCGCAGAGTTACTTGTTTTTATGCCGTGTCTCTTGCTCCATTTACAGGGCTATTTCAGTCTCCTGGACAAAACCATGTTACAATGCAAGTGGTGCAAATTAGTATTCTGTTCTGCACATAAGTTAAATACTGACTGTTTTTTCATGTAGCACACAAATATCAACTTTAAATTTCAGTGTACAAATAAGTTATCAAGTATTTGTGTGTTACATGAAAAAACAGTCAGTATTCAACTTATGTGCAAAACAGAATACTAATTTGCACCCCTTGCATTGTAACATGGTTTTGTCCAGGAGACTGAAATAAGAAGTTTCTTAAGTTAAGATCCTTAATGAATCAGGCCCTATATCAGTGGATTCCAAACTTTTTCAGTTCAAGGCACCCTTAGGGCCTCCACAATTTTTTTCAAGGCACCCCTAAGCCAAAATAATTACCAAATAGTCCCCTGTCTTGCTTACCACTGGCCCTGGCCGAGGCACTCTTGTTAGATCGCCGAGGCACCCCAGGGAGCCTAGGAACACAGTTTGGGAACCACTGGCCTATATTATTAAATGGTGACATTAATTTCATTCTTTTGCAAGTTTATAATCTACATAGGTATTGGACGTATCTTGCAGTGTCTTGTGTAGTAGATCAGAGCAGTCCTACACCAGAACATGTATCTTCAGATCCGTACCCTGTTGAACTCAGAAGTGCGCCGATTTATGTGGGTTTTAAAACAAACACATGCTGCACTCAGTATGCGCGCCCTGAGGAATATGTATCTCCATATAACCTATATCTTCATATAACCTGCTTGCATGTCACCACATAGCCAACATACATCCATATAGTTTCTGATGCCACAAGACAGATATATCTACCCCATATAGATGATGTGCAGTATCTCTTTATAGCCAATATGCCCCACATGCCATTAATCAATATGTACATGTACCATCACATTATTATAAAGCCAATATACTTTACCTGCCACCATGTAGCCAATGGGCCTCCATATAGGCAAGATGCCTATATAGTTTCATATTCCCCCAATATAGTATAGGGAAATTCTATGATTTAGCCTCATGTCCTTCTATCTCTTCACCCACCCCTCTCCCAGAGTACTCGCTCCCACTATTAAACTGGTGTTTCTGCTTTGTCGTATTTCCCTGCATTCCCCCTCCAGCACCTGCTCATTCAAAAGCAGAAAGTAAATGAAGCAAGAGGATGCTCGGGTGGGACGGCGGTAGTGCAGGAGTCTTGGTTTGGCCACAAGACCAGTTAGTTTAAATTTTGTCAATTTACCATTGCAGGTCAGTATTTACTATAAGTGTTATAATCATACTGCATAACTTGCTGCACAGTATGGTGAAAAGGAAAATTGGCTGTGCACAATGGCACAAAAAGGAAAATTGTGGTGAACACTGTATAATGCAGAGCCCATATTCTGGTGACCACTGTATAATGCAGAGCCCATATTCTGGTGACCACAGTATAATGCAAAGCCCATATTATGGTGACAATAGTACAATGCAGAGCAGTAATAGTTCAGTGGGTCTCTCTGTCTAATTCTCTTACTCTCGCTCTCTCTACTAACCCTACATATTAAATAAAATTAAAACAATGGTTTATTCAACTTCAAATACTTATGTTGCCACCTACTGGACACAAAAGAAAGTTGCACCTTCTGTATTTCAACAGGAAACACCACTTTCATACATATTTATAGATAGCACAGAGTAATTTATAAATATAGATATACTTTCATTCAGGTTCGACACAAGACACATTTATTTTTGACATTACATTACTATGTAGACAGGTGACTTGGCAGGTAAGTATTTACCAATAGCATTATTGCTATAAACTATACACTGCTATAGTGTAATGCATAGTGCCTATTCTGGTGACCACAGTATAATGCATAGTGCATATTCTGGTGACCACTGTATAATGCAGAGCCCATATTCTGGTGACCATAGTATAATGCATAGTGCATAGTATAATGCAAAGTGCATATTCTGGTGGCCACTGTATAATGCATAGTATAACGCAAAGTGCATATTCTGTTGGCCACTGTATAATGCAGAGGCCATATTCTGGTGACCACTGCATCATCTTATTGCTTATATCTCGCTTTCATTCTATCATAAATCTTTCAAGTTCTGTCTCATTCATCTGGCCCGCCTCTCTAATTCTCTCTCTCATTGGCTGAACCTGCTCTGTGTGTAGATTGCTAGGTGGAGCACCCTATGCAAATACTTGAGCAGGAAACCTTGCTGCTAAGAGGCAGTGTTTTGTTAGCGTGACTCCCGAAACTTAGGCAAGTCCTTGTAAAGCATAGTTGCCTACTCTCCCGGAATGTCCGGGATATTCCCAGCCTCCTGGTAGAGCAGGCAAACCTCCTGGTTCCTGGCCGACCATTAGTTTAGTGGTGGGGGCGTGGTATATGGTGCAGTTTGTGCGTCAACATGGCCCTGTCCCCTGCTGTAATTTGCTAAAACTGTGTGATGTAATTTAGGGGTGGGGCCAATTATCCAATTTCTGGAGCCCCACCCCCCAGACGCCCACCCCCACACCCTCATCTCCCGGACGCCAGCTTGCTCAAGTTTGCAAATATGTTGTAAAGTGCACACAGCTCCTGAAAACCGAACTGCTCAAGTCCAGAATGGACAAGTGGCATTCCTAGATATTAAATAAAACTATTAAAAAAATGTATTCAACCTCAGATGCTATATTGCCACCTACTGGACACTAAAGAAAATTGCACACTCTCCATATTGCAACTGGAAACACCGGATTCATACACTTCTATATACAGCACAGGCTAATTCATAAATATAGATACACTTTAATTCAGGTTGTTCACATTGCACTTCTATTTTGATGGGTTTTAATATGGCAGAATAGATCATTCAATCTCTTCAGTGCTAGGAGCAAAACAGGCCATAAATGCTAAGAAAAGTGTGGTTTATTAGCTCATTAAAATAAGAAAACCAGCCTTTAAATATAAGAATGCATATCTATAGATTGAATATAAACTTAAACAATCGTACAGAATAGGCACAAGCAAGTTGCTTTTACAGTTATGCTACGAGGAACAGGATCATTTACAGTACAGAACATTACCCTCCAGCTATTTAACAGTACACAACAGGAATCAGAATTGCAATTATTTGACAAACTCTATGTTGACGTTTGACAGAGTAGGGAACAAAAGAGATGTCATTTTGCAGAGTGCGGTTATTCTATTTCTATTCTGCAAAAGCATTGGGTCTCATCCTATAATTGTAATGCAACCTATTTATTTTATTGAAATAAGTGGTACTAATGTGGTAGCAGGTTGGACTTTCATGTGATGTTTACACTTTTATATGGTGCGTTTCTTAAGAATCTTCCACACATCTAGTTTGTGGATGCATCTGTCCAGATAGAAGTGTAATTTTAAGTGCACTGGACAGACTATCTAGGCCAGGCGTAAGCAACCTGCGGTTCTCCAGGTGTTGTGAAACTGCAAGTCCCAGCATGCTTTGCCAGGAGATAACCAGCAGATAGGTGGCAAGGCATGTTGGGATTTGTAGTTTCACAACACCTGGAGAGCCGCAGGTTGCCTACCGCTGCTCTAGGCGATCCAGTACAGTCTGCATCATAATTGTCTTGCTACGTATTCTAATGAGGAATGCCATACAAAAAATATTTTTTTCTTAAATACTTTACCTCGATTTGTAGAATTGCTTTATGCAAGAAACACCCACAAAGACACTTTCAACCACTGAGGCCTGACACCTAGGAGAAGTTTGAAAACAAACAGTACTATCTAAAGTTGGCCTTTGATAGCTGGTTGAATAGAATCAATGTTTTTTTTTAACTTAAAAGGTTTTTATTAAGTTTTTAGTAAAAGAATATGTAACAAACATGGCAGTTACAACAGAGTACAGTGCATAATGTAGATCCAATAAATCAGTCAGAACTGCCCATAAACAAACAATCAAAAAAGAAACAACAAACAATAACACAAGGAACATTCAAATACACATAAGACAAAGACTTCAAGGGGGAGGAGGAGGGAGACAGACAGGGGGGAAAGAGTCGGAGACTGGCCGTATTAAACCCAATCAACCATAAAAATACATTTTGAAAACGGGACATCTACCCTCCAGAGGGGTATACAGTATGGGAGAGTTAGGTGGCAGACATAGGTCTGTACCCTAAGAAAAATTCATACCATGTAAACCATTTAACCAGGGGTGAGGAAGCCCTTGAGGTGAAGTTAAACCCTATGGTTTCCATCTCATAGCTGTGTTGAACTTTGCTGATGATTTTTGTAAGAGATGGAACCAAAGGGAATTTCCAGCTTTGAGCTATTGCGGCTCTGGCTGAGATGAGAATGTGCCCAGCCACATAGTGATTATGACGCTAAAGATCAGGGGTATATAGGTGTAAAAGCGCCATAGCCGGGGATGGGGATAAATCATCCTTAGTGACCTTAGTAATTAGCTGGAAAATTTCAACCCAAAGTGATTGTAGTTTAGGACAGTTCCAAAAAACGTGTATAAGCGTACCAATTTCCCCACAATTTCTCCAACAGTATTTGGTTTCTGACGGCCAGATTTTATGCAGTTTGTCTGGCGTGAGATACACCCTGTGAACCATTTTAATAAGCATTTCTGAATGGTTAATACACTTTGACATTTTGTATATATTCTTATAGATTTTCGCCCAGACCTCTGGCGATATATCCAAGTCAAGATCTCTCTCCCAGATCCCCTGCACCGAGAGATCTGTGCTGTCCACAGGAACCATCAAGAGTCGATACCAAACTGAGATGCCTCCCGCATGAGAAGTGGGAGAGAGAGACGACATAATACCAGGGGGAGCCGGTTTCAAGGCTGGTGGGAATGAGGGGTGAGAGTGCGCCCAATGTCTAATTTGGAGGTACTTGTAAAAGTCGCGGGCTGGGACATCATATCTCTCCTGAATTTGGGAAAAAGAGAGAAGTGAGCCTCCCTCCATAAGGTCCTGCACCCGACTAGCCCCCTGCCTATTCCAAAAGCTAAGGCGCAGGTCTGCAATCAGTTGAGACAGTGCAATTGTAGAAAGACTAGAGGAAGGGAGATGAAATTCTGGCAAAAGAGTCAGTATCTTATCACAGACAGAGAGAGAGAGAGTCTCTAACACTTCTCAGGGCTTGGGAAGGGCTTGGTCTACTTGGCTTATCTAACCATAGCAGGTCTAGTAGTGGGAATGGGGAAAAACTATGTTGCTCAATGTCAACTCAAGGCTTCCATAGCTGGGGGGGGAGAATCAATGCTTTTTGAAAGTGGTGATGTTCAGGGGGAAACCTTATTTTGTATTAATGCATATTCTTTAAATCAATACTTGTATTTTTTATATGTTTGTGGGTTAACTGTATGAGTTTACAACAAATTATATTAATTATAGACTATATTAAAAATAAATTATCCACCTTATTATCTTTTAATTAAGCTATTTCCTTCCCTTCTTCTGATTTGCCTTTATTTCAAGGGTGAGTACCATTTACTTTAATACACTTATATCATACTAATATTATAAAACATGAGAATTTCAGGTAAAGATCAAGTAAAGTCACTATTTGAAATGAATATATATCATAAGTTGTGTATTGCTGAGCTGTATAATATACATTATTATACATATATACATAATTGGTATTTTTATACAATTTAAATATGTTCACCATCTTCTCTTTCACTCCTCTGCAGCAGGTTGCCATGTTAAGAAGAAGGTACTTGTCTAACAGAAATTCATTTAAAATGAACAAATTATTTCATATAATGGAAAATCTGCCTTACATAAACATAAACTTACATTATTTTTGTTTTCTGTCTTGCTGCATATATCACGTATTCTCTCCAAGATGGCTTCCTCTTTTGGTTTAACAGTAACAGAATTACAGCTCAGAGCTGCTGCAATTTCTTCTTTGAAAGATGCAAATCGGCTATGGACAACCTTGGCCTCCCCTAGACTGCTCTTCACAATTGTGTCCAGCTCAGTGGAGCTCTTCTTTACTTGGCTCAGCTCTTCCTTGCTGGCCTTCCAGGCCCGTTGCGATGCGCTCAGTCTGTCCTGAAGCATAACAGACTCTCTTTCCAGCGTCTGCTTGGCATCATTGGCACTTTCCAAATTCTAAATAAAGGTGGGTACAGCATGCTTACAGTATTTGTTTTTAATATAATGATCAAACAATTATAAAATATTCATAAAGAAAATTCCTGAATCATAATCTACCAATAATATATTAACATCAGCATTTTTCATCAGTTTTTGGGTTCTGTTTCTGGATGACTGTTTTCTGAACTAGTTTTAAACATATCAAAACTTGTCTTCTGGAGTATCTTCATTAAGAAGCTGGTCACTGCTAATTATAACAAAATATCAAGGCAAATACTCAAGAAATGAACTTCCCATGCTTTTAAAACAAAACTACCAAAATTCTTATTCATTTTACCATCATCTTCCGCCTAGACTACTGCAACCTATTCCTATTTGGCACCCTCCCCACCCCCACCCATATATCCCCTATCCAATCTTAAATGCTACAGCAAAACTGATCTTTTGTAGCCTCACATCTTCACATCTGCTGCATCAATCTCATCATAGCTCCCTGTGCACTCCAGAATATATTTCAGATTACTCACCCTTATCTACAGATCCTTCAACAAAAGCACCGCTTCAAATATCTGAAATCTTATCTCCACCTACTCTCCCTGTTCCCCTCTTAGATATACAGCTGTCCGTTGCCTTGTCACCGGTAACCACCAGCATTTACTCTGTCTACCTTGTATGTCCCTGTCTTATGTACGTCCTGTTTCACTGGTGTAGCAGAGCTCTGTGGCTCCTTACAAAGCAACAATAATAATAACAACCACTTGGCTGATTTTAGATATAATCTTTCCCATTGACTGAGAATCAATGAAGCGAGACACAGGAAGCAGATGTCTATCTATAGATTAAACTATGTACTGCCCCGAGTAAGGTCAAATAAAAAGATGTCACCTTACCAACTAGCACACACAGAGAGTCAGACAGAAAGACAGAGACACTGGTACACACACAGAAAGAGAGTAACACACACACACCCTGGCACATAGAGACAGATAATGAAACATAATGACACACATAGAAATATATTGCCTTGACACAGAGATGGACATTGGAAACAATGGCACACACATGAAAAAGGAGCTGCCATACACTGGCACATATAAGCAGCCATGAAAAGACACTGACACCTGTAGACACATATCTCACTCTGTGTACTAGTGTACTGTGTACTTCTATGGCCATCTCTATATACTAGTATCTCCAGCAATTTATTTCTATGCAAAACCAAAATACAAAAGAATCCATCAGAAATATTACGAATCCCTAGTTAATTCGTAGGCTGCACTTTTATTAATATTGGCTAAACCTGCAACATGACAGCGTCCACTGTGTGTATGTAGGTGCATTTTACTAGGAATTTTCCCTTAAAGTAGGTTTATAATTTATTTTTTTAAGTGGATAGAGACCCTTTGTTCTTTCATTATTCTAAGAATAACAAGGTCATACTCTACAACCTCCTTTGAACTTTATTGAGCACCCCATCCACTTACATCCTATTCTCTTTATTCTTATTTTCGTTGTATTTACCATATGAAAAAAATCTTAATTTTTCTGCTCCTGGTCTGTGGGGTTATTTCTGTAAACTCTTGTGCCCCAAAAATAAGACTAGCCTACAAATGACATACATTTCCTCTTCAACAAATTTACTGCTTTTTCCAAACACTTAAACGGGGGAAATCTACTAAAGACTTATTTTTCTTCCCTAATTTTAAATTAACCAAAATCATCATAAAACTGGCAAATAGCCAGTTTCTTTTTTTTTCTAAAAAATAAAAAAAAAAGGTAAATGCTGATTTTGTCGATTTTGATCCAAGTAAACAAATGTGATTTACCGATGTTCAAAAACCTCTCAGAGCTTCCCCCATTCATTTCAAAGGCCCTTTCATGATTTTTTTGTTTCCAGTGTATGTGCTACATATAGAAATCCCTAAAAATAATTGTTAATTATTTTTTTCCCACATCAACAGAGATTCTGTTTATTCTCTACTGATGTGGGATGAAAGAAGGGAATCCCTTTCTTGCCACTAGCCAATCACAAGCATTCAAAGTAAGAATGCACTTGTGATTGGCTGGTGGCAAAGATAGTCTGGGGTGTAAATTTGGAAAACTGGTGATTTGTAGGTTGATTTGCCCTTAACAGATTTGGTGATTAGCAAACCGACATGTAAATTATCAGTATTTCTGCAAATCAATCTTTAGTGGATCCCCCATGTCTCCTGTACATTGTAACTTCATAAGGTCAATGATAGCAATGCATTATGTTTAAGTGTACATTTATGTGATTTGTTAGTATTATAATATCCTTTTCTGTACTACATGTAACAAATCTGAGTTAACTAATATATGAGCCTGAAAATGATCTAACATACATAAAAGTCAATGCTGCATCTTGCCCTTGGTTTTAGTAATACAGCTTAATCCCATGTAATTATGTCTATTTTAGAGATTTAACACACAGACCTTGTGGAGAGAATCTATTTGTTGAATAAATGATGTGCTTTTCTTTTTCTCTCTGTTCACTTCGGAGACCAGCTTCATGATGGTTTCCCTGCTGGCTTTAGATTCCGTCTCATGGACATTAATGGTTTCCGCAAGAGTAGCAACACGGCCCTTTAGTGCAGTATTGTCTTTGTAGAGCTCACCTGCCTAAAAGGAAATAAACAATTCAGTTATAAGTTGGTAGCTCCTCATATGTGGGTATATTCATTACACTGAGTACATTCTATCAAAGTAACTGAACCGATAAGCACAGTAGGTTATTTACTGTCTATAAAGAGCTGTAAATTACTTTATTTTATCACTATTAAAAATATTGCATTCACAATGTTAACAGATATTACTTACTAGTAATTTTCAGATCTTGTATGTCACTAAGGAACTTATTATTATTATTATTATTGTTATTATTTTTATTATTATTATTATTACTACTATTATTATTAGCTTCTTTTTACAAGCCAACTAATTTACATTTCGTGGACCTTCAAAGGATAATTAAGAAAAAATTCTATCCCAATTAGAAAACATCATACGCATTAACTAGTAATATGTATAACGATTAAAAAAGATGCAACAATGAATAATAGGTGTAGTTAGTCATTATGAGAAGTCAATATACAGCATAAATTAAAATGTTTAACTAACATCAAATGTAGAATAAAAGTTTTACTCCAGCTTAAAAAGCAATATTTTAGTCAATATTAACTGTTACCATGCTAAACCTTTGATCTCTATCTAATAACATTTTATTTATTATACATATTTATTACATGCACAGAAATGAACATCATGGTTTAAAGAACCATCTAATGTTATTATTTCAATAGCCCTCTAACCTAATGATCTTCAAACATCATCAGTTCATCTAGTTTTTGATTGCAATGACACAGGTAATATATGTATATTTGTGATTGTGAGTACCTTAGAAAGCAGCAATTCTTCTAGATCTTCTTTTCCCTTGATATCGACACCAAAACAAGCAGACAGTTGAGCCACAAAATGTCCATGACCTCTACTGTATCTAGATGCCTGAGATTTGCTATCCTCCAACTGACCAACATAGGTTCTAGATAATAACAATATATATTTATATTCTTTTGGTTAGTAAAATGGCATAAACAGTTTGTAGCTAGGAAATATAGTGCATTTAAATCAATAAAACAGGTCAATAGTTAGAGTCCCATACACATCTTGTGATTTGTGTGAGACAGCACTGGATTAATCATGCTCACCAGTTAGTCTGAAACACGCAGCACTGTGGCTTAGTGGTTAGCACTTCTGCCTCACAGACTACTGGGGTCATGAGTTTGATTCCCGACTATGGCCTTATCAATGTGGAGTTTGTATGTTCTCCCTGTGTTTGCGTGGGTTTCCTCTGGGTGCTCCGGTTTCCTCCCACACTCCAAAAACATACTGGTATGTTAATTGGCTGCTATCAAAATTGATCCTAGTGTGTGTGTGTGTGTGTGTGTTAGGGAATGTAGACTGTAAGCTCCAATGGGGCAGCGACTGATGTGAAAGAGTTCCCTGTACAGCGCTGCGGAATTAGTGGCGCTATATAAATAACTGATGATTAGGATGATATTACAGGAATGAGTTTCATCACACCTGATGCAGTGAGGAATACAATCATGGCCAAAAGTTTTGAGAATGACACAAATATTATTTTTCACAAAGTCTGCTGCCTCAGTTTTTATTATGGCAATTTGTATATACTCCAGAATGTCATGAAGAGTGATCAGATGTATTGCAATTATTTCAAAGTCCCTCTTTGCCATGACAATGAACTTTCTCTCAAAAACAACATTTCCACTGCATTTAAGCCCTGCCACAAAAGCACCAGCTGACATCAGGTCAGTGATTCTCTCGTTAACACAGGTGAGAGTGTTGATGAAGACAAGGTTGGAGATCACTCTGTCATGCTGATTGAGTTAGAATAACAGAATGGAAGCTTTAAAAGGAGGGTGGCGCTTGAAACCATTGTTCTTCGTCTGTTAGCCGTGGTTAGCTGCAAGGAAACACGTGCAGTCATCTTTGCTTTGCATAAAATGGGCTTCACAGGCAAGGATATTGCTTCTAGTAAGATTGTACTTAAATCAACCATTTATCTGATCAAGAACTTCAAGGAGAGAGGTTCAATAGTTGTGAGGAAGGCTTCAGGGTGCCCAAGAACGTCCAGCAAGCACCAGGACTGTCTCATAAAGTTGATTCAACTGCGGGATCGGGCACCACCCGTGCAGAGGTTGCTCAGGAATGGCAGCAGGCAGGTGTGAGTGCATCTGCATGCACAGTGAGGAGAAGACTTTTGGAGGATGGTCTGGTGTCAAGAAGGTCAGTAAAGAAGCCACTTGTCTCCAGGACTTCAGGGACAGACTGATATTTTGCAAAAGCTACAGGGAGTGGACTGCTGAGGACTGGGGTAAAGTCATTTTCTCTGATAAATCCCCTTTCAGATTGTTTGAGGCATCTGGAAAAACAATTGTCCGGAGAAGGAAAGGCGAGCGCTACCATCAGTCCTGTGTCATGCCAACAGTAAAGCATCCTGAGACCATTCATTTATTTAGTACATTCTACAAAATGACAGCTAGAATCTGATTGGTTGCTATAGGCAACATCACCACTTTTAAAACCCGCTGGAAAACTCTCAGCTTGATACATTTACCCCTAGATGTCCTTAGGCTTACTATAAATCTTTTGTTGCTTTACTCTGGATCACCTGGAAGTTTTTGGGACTGAAGTTGAACTCAATGGAAATATCTATTTTTTAATCCAAACAACTATGTATATATGTTACACACATATACATGATATACATTATCCTGTAGTTAAAGAGTTATGGAGATCATACACAAGCCGATTCTGCTGCTCAGCCCAACATACGCATGGGCTGAGTGTCCAGATCATTCCCAGCTTTAATGGGGCCTGCTAATTTCAGCTAACTGGGATTAAATGCACTGCAATATCAGGTGAATTGCTCCAATATCACTGCTCATATGTCAGTGTGTATTGACAACAAATAGCTCTTGAATTTGTTTATAATGTTACAAACAGGACTTATTAAATTGTTTAATGTCACCTGAAAAGTACAGTGCCCATGTAGAAAATAATATAAAATTCTAAAAATTTAAAATAGGTCAAACAAAAACTATACAACAACCAATAGGATTGTATTATATTGTATTGCATCCTATTCAGATCATGTATTTCACCCCAAGGGTAAAACAAAAATGTTTCTTGCTTTCAACACCTTATGAAGTGCAGTTACTATCATGGGTCCCAAAGTCACCTTATGCTGTATGCCCCTCCCCCCACAACATCCAACCACACACACACAACCCCAAGAATGGGAGAAATGTTAATTATAATCCAGTGTTTCTTGTAAGATGTAATTTTGAAAGTAGACATATCTGCATATGATATACACAGAAGTACTGTTTATGCTGTGGAATGGATTGGATGTAACGGTGTCCAGAAAAAAACATGTATATAACAATGTGTGTGTTTGTAAAAAAAAAATGATTATATATATAGGTGACCGCAAAAAGGTAAGTTTTGGGGTTTTTTGTTTTTTTCCCCCTGGGCACCTGCCCATTGTGCCCAGTCGGAAAGAGGGGCCTGATAAAGAAAGACACATGAGTGACATTTTCTGACATATCTTTTCATAATAATACCAAATATGCAGTTGTTACACCTTTCCTTAATTCTACACAATTGACTAAGTTAATCTAGTTATAGAATTATATGTGACATATTTCTTTATAGCAGTTTGAACACCTTGGTCTGGTAAAAATTGCCCCTGAATTCTACAAGCTACCTATACATAGTTAGCTTCATACTTCATATTCAATATACTTGGATGAGTCTAGTCACTTACAGGAGAGATGCTGAAAGGACATTTTAACCCAAAAGTTAATGTTAATTTTAAGTTAACAACCTCCCTCCCCAACAAGTAGGACTGTATAGGTCCTATGTCAGAGAACCCCCTGCAACCAGCAGAGAGAAAACCCTGTGCAACGGTGGCAGGGAGAGGAGTTCTGCCAAACTGTGGTGGCCCCTAACTTTTGGGTGGAAATATCTTTTTTAACATCCGGTGTATAGACTAGCTGCTGAAGACTGTCATTCTCACAACATATAGGTTTACATGTGTTAAGAAATAATATCTCTCCTGTTTGTCTGATCTGTCAGGTGTGCACTACTGCTGCAACCATGTGTAATATCAATCCTGCAGTTCACTGATTTAGCTGGCTGCTAGGTAAACAGCAATAAGCTTCTCTTCAGCTCCCAGTCTGGCAGCTGTACTATTACTTACCACACCCATGCAGCTAATTATCTTGCAGTTTCTGATTGGTGCTGTTGACTTTATAAACCTCTTCCTGGCAGAATACCAATGCTGGTGATAGTTCCTGCTTGACCTAGTGTGCCTTGTAACCTAACCCGACCTGTTCTGTTCTCTGTATTTGACCCGGATTGTTCTAAGGATTCTGCTGTGTTCTCCACTCCTGACTCCTAGCTTTGTTAAATGGATTTGCTCTCATATCTCTACGTGCCATAACCCCTGGATTGTTTAAAGTATTTTGCTGTCTTCTCTACTCCTGATCCATGTCTTTCTGACTGAGTTCTGTCAAATACATTCTAGTTGCTCACTACCTGCTACCATGTTCTGTCTACTCCACCAGGCAAGTGCTGGATCAACAACTACTGAGCTACTACCTGAGCTAAAATCCTAGGGACAACCGAGTACTGTGTAACATCACTAGTTCCTCAGAAAGAGGGCTACTAAAGGTGAGCATCTCGTGAACAGTTGAGGATCTCACACTAATTACATGTGTAAAAAAACCTTTAATATCCTTAAATAAAAAAAGAGCTTACAAGAGTTCAAAAATGACATACCTTAACCTGGACTCCATCTCTTGGATTCTATCATTCAGGTCTCGGTTTTCCTGAAGAACTGCCTGCATGGCCAATTCTGCTCTTGTCTTGGAGGTAGCAAACAGACCAGACTCTTCCTCTGTCTCCTGCAGCCTTGCTCTTAAAGAGGTGATCATAGAGGCCTGGCGTGCATTGCTTTCTTTATAATTTTCTAATTCAGCCTTAATCTCTTGCAGAGACACTTCCTTGGAAGAGATCTTTGTCCGAAGATCCAGCAACTAAATGAAAATGAATATATAATATGGTATAAATATAATTTTCTTTAGAAGCCCAGGCTTCAAGCTCATATCTAACAGAGGTTTATAATCCTGGTGGACTTCCCAACTTCCTCATATGTTATGTGGCTCAACTGGCACAGTGTATCAAGTGCCATTCTCCGTAGCATCAGTCTGTACTCGCCCTAAAATATGCTACCCGTTGTCCACCTGGACCCACTACAACAGAATGTATGATCTAGCATCAGTTCCCTCTCCCCTGATCCATCTGTGGGGTAGGCAGGACTTTCCTGTTGCACTTATGACTTGGAGCAAGGGGAGTCTAAATTCATCAAAAATATTATAACTGAGCTTGAAATGCAAAATTGTTAGAATACTCTGCTGAAATTCTGCAAACAACATTAAATGGAAGCTGCATAACAATGTCTATAAAAATGTAACTTCAAAGTTTTCCCTTTATATTCTGCAAGGATTAAATGGAACCAGGGTCAGACTCAGACACAAGGCACTAGGAAGGTGCCCTTCGAAAATGGGGAGATTTAGGAGGTGAGCTCCTGTCTTCGTGGTGAGTGATGCCCTGCAAACCTGGTACTGGTTCGGATGGTAGTACTGGAGTATTTTTAGGGGAGGGGATGGGTTTTGGGGTAGCCTAGCACTAAAGAAACACAAGGCATGCCCCGAGAAGACGTTGCCATGTCCTCCGCATCACCCTTCTTTTCATCGAGGGTACACCCATATTAACGTTTCACTTGAAGCCCTCCGTATAGGCATGACATTGACATTGAATGGATATTATGTATCTGAAGCATCAATAAGCAAATTATTATAACAGTGTTGCAGTGGAATCAGGGTTTGACTGAACAATAACATTTCATGAGTGCTTGTTTGTTTAGATAAAAATATATAAATAATTATTTTAAATTTGCCTGACCAATACATATTTATTGTGAATGCTAAAATCATTTGTGAATTTTGACAAACTAAGCAGAGTAGGAAATCTTAAGTTCAACAGAGTTGTATCATCAAAATCATTCTTAATATTTAACATACTAGTGCATTTCCTTTCAAAGTAAGATATCAATTTCACTATATTTATTGTTTTGTTGCCATTACTGTTCAGTATACAGCATTGTTATAGCCTGATTTTGTGACTGTTTCTAATGTTATCCATGAATTGGGTTTAGTCAATAACTAAACCTAGCAAGACATACTGCCATATCATAACCAATATTGGCCATTTGGTAAGAGATCACAGCTTGTGTGGCCATAAAACTACCCAGCTAAAAACCTGATTAAACTTGATCTGTCACTATCGGACATTTTGGTAAATGCTACTGGAAGATGATAACTATAGGCTCTTGGATGCAGCATCTTTTTGCCAAACTAACAGGATCTATCAAAGCCGGGAAAAGATCCGGCTGCTCGGCTCAACAAGAACTGCCTTTGTGTGTCGTCAAACTAAACACTGAATCTGATGGTTCAGCCAAATGACAGAATCAGCACATATTGTCCAGCTTAAATCCCCTTATATATAAAAAAAAGACTGAAGGAGAATCACCACTCCGAATAATGCTCAACCAAACTGTACAATATAAGTTAAGCAAATGCATCACTATCAATATTATTTAATTTTACATGGCACTGAATATAACTGTTCTAACTGAACTTATTACTCATGAAAAAATGATAGTGTTAAGCAATATATTTAATCATCTAGAAAGACAACATGGAAATACAGTAATGTCTTTGGAAAATATATAGGATGGGGTAGAAATTAATTAATATGATTTACAAAAATAAATAACTTCATGCTAAGGACATTGTTGTTTAGATTTGCATTATCCATTGTTTTAGAAAGGAGTGCTTCATAACTAAAAAAAAATTACTTAGAATTATATTGTGATATTGAAAACACTTACCTCCGACTGTGCAGTTTCATATTTTACATGCAGGCCAGCCAGCTCACTTTGGGAATTTTCAGCAATTAGTCTGCAATGATTCATCTGTTCCCGCGAGACCGGAATGTCCACAAAGTCGTAGGCGGACTGGCATAGAAAAACAGAATACCTGTCAATGCCACCGAATGATGTTCCCAGCCTTGCAGAGCAATGCACTATGACTCACAACAGACAATAGCAGAGCTATAGTGATAATATCTATTCATCTGTTTTGCACTATGGGAAAGGCATAAGTACAAAGTACAATTGCTACCACATCAACTTTTTCAAGGCTATGGCATTTTTTTTCAAGGTATAATGAAACCTCTGAATAAAGCAACACGCGGAACTGCATTTTAAATTCTTTTTTATCTTTAAAAAGTATAAATATATTTGAAAATCTTCAATAAAGGGAAATTATACTGAAAAATACTTATATTTAAACACATATAGGAACACTAGGGGGTAAATGTATTAATCTCCGGATTTTTGAACTCCACGCCGAACTCGCGGGAGTTCAAGAATCCGGAGATTAATACATTTACCCCCTGGTCGCCCCTTGGTATTATTCATATTACCACGTGTAGTTTCAATGTACATCCTTCTGATTCAATGCTTTGTTTCGACAACACATGTTGTTATGTAAATAAAGTCATGGCAACAACAAAAGTATTGTCAGTTCTGCTGTTCTTACATATATTGCACCTGCCTGGCAATGTCAACAGGCTTGATGTAACTATTGTACAATCAAATGTTCTTTATTGTCTAAAATTATTGGTGTTGGATACACAAATTACCACTCCAGCAACCTGCAGGGTTCATTAATTAATTCACACATCAGTTTTTTAAGAGTGTCAAGCTAACTATCCATCTGCAAAAGAGCAGTTATTATTGATATTGAACAGATAATGGTATTAACACACGCTGAATAGGTCATATGAAATCTGATGACAAGGACTGATTTACTGCTTGAATTAATTATTGATTAGATATACTAACCAAGGATACTTGAGTCAGCTAAATTTTAATTTGTTTTCAATTTTGTGAGTATGAGGTCATATTTATTCTGCTCTTTTGCACGAGTGAGTGACATCTAAATACATATGTCAGTCATGTAGGTTGAGTGACACAGTGTTGTTGTACTGGGTAGACAAATTTGATAAGGCCGGAACCATATTGATGATGATTATTATTATTATTATTATTTTCACCATTGGCTCAAGAAAGGTGCAGAGGGGAAATGAACAAGGGGCCTGATTCATTAAGGATCTTAACTTGAGAAACTCCCCCCCCCCCCCCCAAAAAAAAACAAAAAAAAAAAACAGCGAGAGAGCGCCCGCGCATGCGCAGCAGCTCCGTTTCGGCAGCACTGTACTATACAGCAGCCGCGGCGCTGTCAAAGAAGCATCCACGTCATAGGTAACATCTACATCTTTTTCAAGCCCGCAGTTTAGTAAATCTAGTCCCATGTCACATTTTCATAGGTACTGCAACATAGGGTATGGCTAAATCCCACCTACATATGTATAATATTGTAAAGAGCTTTTCAATATACAAAATGAATGGGTTAAATTAAAAAAGAACCACGACAAAAATAGGTTTATGTACTTTAGAAAAAAAGTTTTCCAGATGTCCTAATTAATATGTATAAGGATCAGTTTTAAGAAAAGGACCTGGAGTCCAAAAATACATCAGTGAAACGTCACTGCTGCAGCCACAGCCCCCCATTCACAGCAGTGAATGCCATTGAAGTTCCATGCAATCTTAGTTTGTTCCAGCCAAAGGGAGGACTGTCTTCTTTTATCCATTTCCAATTCACTGCAGATAATATCATCACTCAGATAGTCCAGCAAGCGCCGGGCATCTCCTGGGGGAGGTGGATCATCTACAGATTGCTGTCCGAACAGGGTTTTTGGTCATTCATCCAGGTCAATGCTTTACAAGCAAACTATCATATG
The DNA here is from genome assembly GCF_038048845.1 of Mixophyes fleayi. Taxonomy (NCBI): domain Eukaryota; kingdom Metazoa; phylum Chordata; class Amphibia; order Anura; family Limnodynastidae; genus Mixophyes; species Mixophyes fleayi. Next base: position 271,169,965 of record NC_134404.1, read on the forward strand.
TCTGCCCTCCTTCCACTTCTCACAATTCCCAGACTCCCTATAATTACCTTGTAAGCAATTGGTCAGTAATGGTAACAAATATAAAAAATGCAAAAAAAACTATAATTTTTAAAGGTAGTTTAGATAGTATGGGCTAGATTTACTAAGCTGCGGGTTTGAAAAAGTGGGGATGTTGCCTACAGCAACCAATCAGATTCTAGCTTTCATTTATTTAGTACTTTCTACAAAATGACAGCTAGAATCTGATTGGTTGCTATAGGCAACATCCCCACTTTTTCAAACCCGCAGCTTAGTAAATCTAGCCCTATGTCTCTGAGACAACATTATGAATTATCTATAACTATTAATATCTTTGCATTTCAAGATGACTAATAGAATGGTTTATGTATGTGAGAGATTATAATCTAGAAGGTATGTGGAAAATAAATCTAAATATTTACTTATGATAACATTGAACTATATTTGCTATTTAACTGATTTCCTTCTAAGGATGTAAGTAATAATGCACTGTATTAACCACTTAGTACACATAAAACAAACCTATTACACCATACTAACACTCTTAGTAACTGGCTTGTTTATTTGAAAACAACAGTAACTACTAGTTGTAGACACTGCAGGAGGAGGAACCACCACTCATCTTGGAAACGGATCATTCACCACCAGCTTCAGAAGGGAAATTTGGAACACTGGATGGATCCGAAAAGAAGATGGTACCTGTAGCCTGTGGAGAGCCACATTGAGAACACCGTCTACTTTGGTCCAAAAAAACTTTCTGGCTAGCTACAACTATCCTGTAGTGTTTTCCACAGTCTCTGACAATCCTAATTATTTGTCTGCCAAGGGAACCCAGGAGGTGGTATATGAACTCGGAATGACCCCCGAATGGAACCTGTTGTTGATACCCCCCGTGGAGTCCTGCACCTGGTTGTTCCATGCAAGCAACTGGGACCAGTTGTATTAGGAATCCAAGAAAAGGCACCGCAGAAACTGTTTGAGGGATTGGTTGGCACGCTTCATCTGTCCAAGTCAAATTAGTAGCCCCTTGCAGAAGGACCTCCAAAACCTCACCATAAACTGAACACCTCTGTCGGATACTATCTCCAAGGGAAGTCTGTGCATCAGGAAGACCTCATTGGTGAAGAAGTTTTGTAACTTGTATATCTGAAAGTCCTTTTGTTATTTTTTTTTATATAATAAAGCATTGTGATTTTCTTTGTCATATTAAACTCTATTTGATAACATTCTGTGTTTGTGCTTTTAATGAATTCACATGTCTGATAAGTTTGACTGATTTAAACACTGCATAACTAAATACAGGTAATTATTTGTTTTAGAATACTCTCAATTACTTAAGTTGTTAAGTTACGTTGTAATGTGAGATAAGTCAGGGTGTAACTGAAAAGTTCCTCAAAGCCTCAGCTGTGGAACCAAATTTTGGTGGTGGCAAAACTGGGTAGAATAAAGTGAGTCTAAGTTATCATTTTGGGGGATTTTAGTCAATTTTGGACAGACCAGGTTGTTCTGTAATGATTAACCCTTTCACACTCACATGTCACGTCTGCAATGGTAAGTCTTGTCATGACACTCAGTATAACAGATATACACTTATATCTATATAAAATCTTGTTCAAAAGTGTTTTTAGAGTAGTGCATATATGTTTTTCATGACACTCGGCCTGTCTATAGATTTTGATTTTCTGTAGCAGTGCATAATAAGGCATATTTGTTTACTTAAGATGTGTAGAAAAATAAAGTGAAAATAGAGTCTTCTAATAAACTGACATAAATTTCATTCCAATCTTCAGATAAATCTTTAATGCATTTTTTCCTAAGGTAATGTAGTTGCTTTGCTAACTGTATTGCTTAGGGTATGATTTCATCCATCTCTCAGGGAGCCCTAACCGTACATGTTTTCCAGGTCACAAGTAAAATAATTATCATCACCCGTGGCCAGGGCCGGATTAACCATAGGGCTAACTGGGCTACAGCCCGGGGGCCTATGGCATCCAGGGGGCCCTTGAAAGTGCTCAGCAGCAGTATTGATCGGTCGGGAGCGGGGGCGCCCCCGGCGCGATCAGTGCTGCTGAGCACTTTCCCTGCAGTCCTTCTCCGGCGCGCTGTAGTCTCCTTACTGAGGAGATCTTGTGAGTCTCACTCTCACGAGATCTCCTCAGTAAAGAGAGCACAGCGCGCCGGAGAAGGAGGTAAGTGCCGGGGGGGGGGGGCGCGCGGGCAGCTCGGGCAGCTCCGATCACAGGGGGGAGGCCGCAATCAGCTCCGATCATGGGGGGGGGGTGGCCCTCACGGGGGAATGGAGGCCCCCTTAGCCCATTCCCTTAATCCGGCCCTGCCCGTGGCTTTTTTAAAATGTGTCAGTCAGTAATGAATACACCTGTGCTACAGCAAGGAGATATGGAAAAGATACACTGTTAGGGTTCCCTAAGGGCTGGATTTGGGTTTCCTGGCTTAGAATGTGCAATGACAAAAATTTAATTCACAACTTTGTTCAGGCATGATTTGTCATTGGGCAAAAAGCCTATTCTATTTGTCCAATGTATGTGTCTCTCAATTGTATGTGTATCTCACCTCTCATTCAAGTGATGTCACTCTCCTAAAAGATAGATCCACCCAAAATGTAATAACTGATAAAATTCACCTCTGGTGCAAAGATTCTTCTATGTGGCAGGCCCCTCCCCCTCCTAAAGCTTCAACAGTATAACTGTGCACTTAATTCTCCTACTAAGGTAGGCTTGTTTTAAAAAAGGCATTGTGGATGTCAATGCATGAATGCGGTGTTCCTAAGAAGGGGCATCAACTAATCAACTGCCTGCTTGACACAGTAGCACAAACGATTATAACCAATTTATTAAAGTCTACTGTTGTCATGTAAGTCAGTGGTCATCTGATTATCAGACATATAATACATTCTATTGGAACCACCACTTTTGAGGTCCCAGAGTAATGTCACGCTGCCAGAACATTGGGGTTCCAGCTGAAAAATCTTTGAGTATCACTGACTTGAGCGACACATACGCATTAAAACTTTGCCTATTTTCTATTTTTGTCCAAATTGGCTGACATGCAGGGTGTCTGAAAATCTCTAAATTGTTATTGACCAAACTCTGATCTAATTGGAAATGATCTGCCAAGCCAGAAAATCCTGTCTGTTTAGGAGTTCATCAGCATGTGTGTGCAGTCAAATAACCTCTTGAAGGAAGTTTAATTAACCAGTCTGCCAAACAACTACATCTGCCCAGTTTTGCCAAAACATATGTCACTAAAATAGGTAAATATCTGACTGGATCTGAAGACATTGCTAGCTTTAGGAACACATTGAATACAAAGAAATCAGGACTTAATTGTTCTTCCCATAGCTTTTATTACTCCAAGTAATGTGTTTTCTGTGAAACTCACACCTTCAAGCTCAATACAACGTCTCTCACCCAGCCATAGTCTTTTATATAAAATATATATTTTTACACTACTAATTTCTGTATTTGCAGCATTCACTTACCTTTAGTATTTCACCTCTGTTCTTATTTCTGAAACACAACAAAAAAACAATTAAAATGTTGAGTTCTCTTTTTGTGCCTTCTTCACTTTTGCATTTTTATGTTGATTTGGTTCAACAGCAAATAACTTTTATCTCTTTAAATATATAACAATTTTTTTTATTTGTTTTTTTCCTAGTTTTTTATGATCTGACATGAAAGACAAACATACAATTTATTCTTTACACTTTCTTAACCAGTAGATACTTTAAAGAATCAAAGAAAACTCTAATAAGTAACTGATAGTGGCAGAAATGTTAGACTCTGGATCAAACAGCAGCAGACATATCAGCTAATGTTACAGATGGAATAGTGTTTATTGTAGTGAACAGCATACCCTGACACATTGGGCTTGATTCATTTTCGAACGCAACTTGTGTTTAAACAACGAGCACGGAATTTAAGTGCATTTCCGACCGTATTCAAATTCAAGTGGATCTCAATATAAGTTTCCATTTGAATCTGTCTAAATGTTACCTGCCATATGTTAACAGACAGAACACAGTGCAGGATATGCACATGCATATTTATAATATAAAGTCACATAAGAACGCATGCAAATCTGTACAGCGCTGCGGAATCAGTGGCGCTATATAAATAAATGGTGATGAGGATGATGATGCAAAAAAAATGTTTCTAAAATAAATTAACATAATAATAATACTATAATCATTAGTACATGCATAAATTAGGATGTTTTTAATGTGTACATACAATGTATGTTTAAATTCTCTCTTACTTGCATACAAATGTTCTTTGATATCTAGTGGCACACATGCGTGTAGTTTTTAATACAGAGACTATGCAGTACCAGTTACCACTATAAGTCGGCGCTTACACCAGCCCTGTAGCTAGTGCAAATGATACGGCAAAAAAACCACAGGACTTGAATTGGCAGCATCTGCACTGGCACGTCCCTCTGCGCGGTCCTTTCTGTAGATTGCCTTCGTTTGTCCGATCCTTCCCTGCCCCGTTTTGCCCTCAGGATGTAGGCAGTTATAAGTGCGATTTGCGTTTGGACATGAATTTCATGCAATTGTGTTCATTGGCATAAAGTCCGTTTATGAGCATTCGCAGAGCTGTTTCACACAAGATACATACGACTGAACATAAATCAGGCCCTTAATGATTTTTGCAAATAACGTAAATTTCCAAAGCTACCCGGAGTTCGGTCATAAAATAGAGTACATTCTGTTCTTAATAATTTGCCATTGTACTCTGTTCACTGCAACAAAGTCTATCAGGTCCGACCCTCCCTTCACACATAGTTTAAGTGACACTTAAATGATGTGTGCTATGATACACAGTTTTAGGGAACAGTTGACTGCACTTTTCAATTACAATGCCACTATCCCTGCTAACTGCCAGCCCTCGGGCATTTGCATCTTTACTGGTTTGCTTTCCATATACTGCCTGTGTACTATACTCCCAGTCTCTATACCAATCGCTACCTGGAACCTAATCTAAATCTTTACTATGCTAAATTTAAGTCCTAGAGGCATCTGAGTACCTGTGAGAACATGACACTCTACGGGAAATGCGGCTTGCTATAGGTGAAAACTTTTCTCAGCTGTAAAAGGTACATGAAAAAGACGTCAGTGTGTAGAACCCACACACTTCCCATATAGGTCAATGATTTCCATGGTCAGACCTCTTTGAGCTGATTAAATCATGTTGTGAACATAGCTGTATGTCGATACCACCAGTGGTATAAGTTACATTCAAATTTGCCGTGGGTATGTGTCCAAAAACAAATGGTGTCCCACTTGACAGCATGATATGCTGGGAGGCATCCACATGATTCAGGTTTCAAAACAATGGTTCTCAAACCAGTCCTCAAACCGGCCACATTTTATGGGTCTCCTCACAATGGTTAGTGTGCAAACAATATGATATATCTAGGTTTGTAGGAAATCCACAAAATGTGCTATTGTGATGTCCTGAGAACCAAAGTACTAAAATGCTTAGTACAAACTATTCATGTGTACATTTATGTAGAACATTAACTAGGTGCAGAGCATGTAAATATGTTTTACAAGGCACAAATGAAATATCCACTATTCATTACTCGCAAAATGCACAAGGAGCTCTTTGCTGCAAGCATAATTGAATCCCTATGCTACTATATATGCAGGTTTTTCACATATCCATATCAGTTAGGAGTAAAACAGACTGCAAAACAAGTATTTCATAAAGAGGACTTTTCATGGCTTTTGTGATCAGTTGTTTGTTAATCCACAACATTTCTCATACCTCTTAGCACTCCTGGTTCCCACTACATCATCTATGAGTTCCATATGTCTCCTATGAGGATTGAAGTTCTCTTGCTCCTAGGAATAAACATTAAGACAATTAAAATAATAATACAGACACATAAGATACAAACTAAAATATATCAAAAGTAAAGCGTGTATGGTGCCTTTGTTTTACTTCTAGAAATAGCTTTATAGGGACGAAAAAGTGATGTATTGCTTATGGTTTGCATATAGAGCATGGTGAGTGTCTCCTTGTAGTCATACAATAGATGGCACCACAGCCTAGAAGAGACAGGGAATATTCACTGTTTCATCATGAAGTCTGCCCAAAAAGACAAATATTTGTGTTCAAGGCAGCAGCCATGAAGTTGTCTCTTCTCCAGTGCATTGATATAAGATATATTTTTAGCACTTCTTATTTTATGTTTTTATGTTCACTAATATACTTTGCAAGCGAGCAGTACAGTCTGTCTGCATTAAACTATGGTTGGTAGATTGATATTATTGTTAATATGCTGTTTATCTCTACTAAACGAGGTAGAGCAGCGTTATACATTTGGCTTAACTTTTTGCAGCCTCCACATTCTGCAACTACTCCGCATTACTGTACATATTTGGACTGCACTGTAGAAAACCACTTTTATTTATATGCATTTTACTAAAGTGAAACCATTATTTTAAACTATACATTGCAATATCCATGCTTTGACACTCATTCATGGCAGGTGGTGAATTAACAAATATGAGTAAAACCATTTAGCCACCCCCCTATATAACTATGAGGTTGTCCTCATCCAACTGGGCTGGGGGCATCTCTTCCAGTGAGGATGGCAGATTACCAGTTCAATCCCAATGGGAAGCTGACCTTCAAATGATCATAGCTGATAAGGACTGGGATCTTATTTTTCTTAATATATATTATAAGATGTCAAAATGCATTAACCATTCAGAAATGCTTCTTGAGCTTTTGCACAGAAACTACCTGACTCCTGAGAGATTCCACAGATTTTTGCCTGACGTGCCCAAGTTTTGGTGGAGGAACTGTGGTGAGGTAGGGAGCTTGCTCCACACCTTCTGATCATGTCTGAAGCTGCAAAGCTTCTGGATGGATGTTTTTCAGCTGATTAATATAGTAAGTTCCGTTGTTTTGGCCCCTTTCTCTGGAAAACTCTCTGCTGCACCTATACTCCCCTTCTCTTCAAAACCACAAGAGATATGTAACCGACCATATACTTAACAACACTAGAGCAGCTATCGCCCAATCCTAGAAGTCTCCCTTCCCCCTGCCTCTTTCAGTTGTTACTGCCAAACTCCAGAAGAGCTACGCTATAGGGACTCTGGGCCTCTCATATTCCGCATAAGCTTGTTCCCTCTGTCTTAAATGCCTTGATTGGAGCAGCACAGTTATCCTCCACTATGTAAAACCAATGTGGTTTTAATGGTTTAAAATGTATAACTCTAGCTATTGTCTGAAGTACTTGATTAATGTACCTTGAACTGCCTTCACTTTGATGTCCTTCCTCCCCCCTTACTTTCCTTGTTATTCTGTATGTTTCCTATTTTGTTTTGTTCCCTAAAATTTCAAAGATTTTACATGTTAAAAAAAAAATAAAAAAAAACATTGTTAGGATGTAGGATCTTGAACCATGTGTTTTCCACTACATTATATTAACATATCTAAAATAATTACTGTATGAGTTTGTGGCACAAAATAGTTGTGCAAAAATAGGGTCATGGGGACCTGCACTAAACAGTGCCAGTACCCAGGGGCGCACAGGCGGCCGCATCACATGACACAAGATGCGGCCGTGTCAATTATGACGTGGCCACATCACGTGTCATGTGATGCGGCCGCCTGTGCACTGTGGCGGCCGCATCGTGTGTCTCTCCCCTGCGATTCTCCGTCTGTCCACCCCTCCCCTTAGATTGTACGCTCTTCTGAGCAGGGCCATCTCTCCTCCTGTTTCCACCACTTCTAACTCTGCTCTCCAGCTACTTTGCCCTCCTCCTCAAGGGCCCTCCTCCCCCTCTGGGGGTCTCCCTGTCTTCCGCTCCCTCCTTTTGGGCCCCGTCATTCCCCCCGCCCTCACTAGCTGTGCATTGAGCTTACTGAGTTACTGTGCTTTATGTTTACTGTACTGTGCTGTCTCACCTTGTATTGTAATTCGTTTTTGTCCCTGTACGGCGCCACGGACACCTTGCGGCGCCCTATAAATAAAAATTAATAATAATAACAATAACGTGGTGCAGCCGCCTGTTCGCCGCTGGAAATATGCAGCACTTGCATCCACGGGGGGGACAGCCGGCCCAAACAGTGGTAAGACTGAGCGGCCCGGTGGGTCGATGCCCCCCTGCCCCCCGGCCCAGCCCGCCCCTGCCAGTACCCATATTTAAGATCCAGATTCACAGGTTAGAACTAATTTTAAATATCCCATTTTATGCATTAATTATTAACATGCAATTGTTGTACAATTTCACTTCTACATATTTGTGCTTAGATTTTCATTTAACATAAAGGACCATATTGTACTCATTGGTCTGTGCCAGCGAATGATTTAAAACAACAAGAAGTGGTGATGAGTTGTGTAGTAACAGCCAAGCATTCAGGAAGCATATAGGTAAGGCAGAACACTAGCTTCATAATATATAAATACCAACATAAGATAGACACCAAGGAAGAAATATATCAAGCTGGGAGATTTCCGTCAGGTTTGAAAAGTGGAGATGTTGCCTATAGCAACCAATTAGATTCTAGCTGTCATTTTGTAGAATGTACTAAATAAATGATAGCTAGAATCTGATTGTTTTTTTAAACACACCGGAAAACTCTCAGCTTGATACATTTACCCACAAATCTACACTTAGTATAATCAGATTACACTATACTAACCTTCTGTAAAAGTGTAAAATGTGACACTATTAAATGTCTTCTTAAACATTCTCGCAGTAAAGTCTAATATAAGCTGCAGGAATACAGAACTCTTTTTCTGTGTCTACAGTGCAAGTATCATGGTTACGACACTGATGATGTCAACATTTAAACACGTCTTTCAGAGCATGGATAAAGGGGTAGAAAATGTCACAGGATATATGGTAAATATAGTACAAAACGTACAAAATATTGAACACTTTCTTGGCAAAGACATTTTATACATGTACCTTTCAGTATTCACGTTAGCTACTAGCAAGCAAAAATAATAGACTAAAAAAAACAGAGTTTGCTTAAATTTGCATTAGGCTATAGCCAGAAGTGAAACTTTAAAGTGTGCAGTTCTTTGTATTAAAATAACGTTTCCTTTTGTTAATGTTTCTCTGACAAATACAGGTGCATTCATCAGATCATTTTCTGTGAGTTTTTATCGACTTAATTAGATTCTGGTGATTCTGGCTCCAGAGACCTACAGCATCTGCTTGTGATGTTGACAAATTATAGTTTATTTCCAAGTGCTACTAAGCATTTCATTCTGTGTGCCAGTTCTGTATGTAAGTAAAGGACTAATAACCATATCTTAAATCATAAAATGTTAAGATGACCTCGCAAATTTCAGATGCAGTTGCTGAGAAAACCATGGGTAAAGTAAGTGAGGCCCGATGTATTACACATATTTTAATAAAAACAAACATTTTAATAACTTTGTTTTACAAAACGATAATAGATAATAAATAAAATGTTTTAATCAACACAACTACTATCATGAGTACCTCAGCATCACCTCGTGACAGAGGCAGGGTTGGAGAGAGTGAACGAAAAGCTGCATTGCTGTTCACATCAATCTGTCTACTTCCATAGGTTGCTGCAGCTCTTGAGACGCTGGATGGAGATGGGCGATCGCTGTTATTGTTCAGGCTGCTGTTACTCATTATCAAGGGACTGGAACACAGGTTTCAGGAAAATGAATGATGAATATTCCCCTGACTCTCTCTGCTGACAACTCACAAGCAGAGCTCTGCCAGCTACACCAGTAGAGCACAATGTTACCAGGACACTTTGCTGCGTAGCAACGTGTATACACAGTTACACACAGGGGCTGTGCTTGTGGAGGAGGGGTGTGTCACACAATGTAATAAGTAGATGTAATGTAACACAGATAACAACAACAGTGCAGCTCATACTGTCAATACAGTTCATCTAATATAACAGCAAGCCAAAACTCTTGCAGCAACTTTATAAAATTGTCATTGTTATCTGAAATATACCCCATTATCAAGTGTCCATGCAGCTCATTTTTCCCCCAAATAAGCAACAAATACAGCAAATATGTGTTTTGATACTTTGTCATTCAGTTCTAGCCTAGTAAATTAAGTATGAATGACAATTTATTTAACTAAAATACATCTCATGCTCCAATTTTCTGCACAGTCAAACAAAACTTAAAATACTAAAGGGTCTCCGGCGCTAATAGGCAATAAACAAACAAATGAATATAGATAGGACATCAAGTGCAGCAAATCAAACAGAGGAAGTGCAAATCCTCTAAATAAATATAAAAACAGATAAACAGATTGCGCATAAGATGTCCTTAATAGAGAAATACAGTATAATAATAAGACCAAAACAATAATGGATATAAACTAATATTTACTAAATATACAGAGAGTTAAAACAATTTAATACATGTACCAATATAACACATGATCCAGTGCACAGGCTCAATGACCCTTTAGAAAAAAAACCACAAAATGTGTTTTATATTCCACAGAACTTCCGATGTTTCCAAGAAATGTCCTAGAACGATTAGATAAAAATTGTTGGACAAAAGATGTATACAAAGGCTTCGTAGTGTCAAATCACAACATAGCTTCAGATGACAACTTGCCACATACTGAATAAAGCGATGGGGGTGATTAATTATGCACCTCTTTGATGTTGGTTATATCGCATTCATATGGCAGCGGTAAATTGCAAGTATAAAGGGTGTATCCGTCTTGCATATCTTAATGTAGCCAAAATAGAATGAATCCAGCCATAAATAAAGGAGTCAAGCTTACCCGCCTCGATAGTCCAGATAGAAAATGTAAGTCCGCCGTCTGAGCGGCTAGGCGGTCCAAAACAAACTTGAATATTGGTGCGCACCAGTGAATCCGTCCGGACAACCACAGAGTTAAGTGGAAGGTTCCTTGAAAGAGCTTGTAACTGTAAAGAACGCCTCTGGAGACAATGTAACAAGGGTCTTCACAATAAATGAGGCCAGAGAGAAAGAGTATAATTACTCCGTAGAGCCAGCAAAACCTTGCGACGCGTTTCGTCTGTCAAAGCAGACTTTTTCAAGCAATAAGCTGACTCTCTCTTCACTTGGTATTTATTGGGTAAGAAAAGGGGGAGGGAATACCTCATCAAATTAATAGCGACCACCTGTAGATGTTTTAAGACAATATGTTCACTCATTGGTAAGGCTCACATCTTTATGTCATTGTAGCCAAATGTATTCATAGTAATATAGACACATAAGGATATTGTGTCAAACAATATAAAAATGGTTTAAAAATGAACATAAATTCACCTGCATAGGTCTATTAATGAGCCTGTGCACAAAAACATCCATGTACATTTAGGATACAAAATTTCTTCTAAAAAAGGTCAGTTATTAAACCTGTGCACATACAGAACAACAAGATTATAATAATATATATACATAATGGAAAACCATTAGTATCTTATCATCATTGTGTCATCCTAAAATACACATACAAATACAAATTAAAAAATTAATTAGTATATGATAAATTATAAAATAAAATAAAATAAAAATAAATAAATAAAAATAAAAATAAATATAAATAAAAATAAAATTAAATTAAAAATAAAAATAAATATAAATATAAATAAAAATAAAAATAAAGATAGAAATAAAAGTAAATATAAAAATAAACAAAGGATATGTGTTTATATATGCGCATAATTGTATATATGTAGATATATATAAAAAAATAGTATATATCGTAAACTCCAAAAATACATTTAATAGGAAAACATGTTTAGGATATCGTATATTATCTAATAGTATCAGAGTCCGGCATAAAAATAAATATAAAAACACAAATAAGACCTGGAGTAAAGGTAAATGTAGCTGATTACTGAATATGTCACTAACCAAAGATTCTATATCTAGCATTATGGTCTTGTGACAGAAAACAAAACCACAAAACTATAAATACCAATCATTGAATTCCATGGTTTCATTTAAGCCATCTGGAAACATGGTTTGTAGTTTGAACATCCATGAGACTTCGCTTTTACAAAGTCTCTTAAATCTATCTCCTCCTCTTTGTGTATAATCAATTTTCTCAACCCCAGTAACTAATAAGCCCTGAGGATTGTTATTGTGGTTCTCATAGAAATGTCTGGACACACTATGATTTTGTATGCCCTTAAGGATGTTTAGTCTATGTTCTCTGAACCGGCATTTCAGAGAGCGAGTAGTTCTACCTACGTACTGGAGCCCGCATGGGCACTCCAGCACATAGATGACATAGGTAGTGTCACAATTGATGAACTGAGAGATAGAATGTACAGACCCATTACTATTAGACTTAATACTAGAAGAACCTTTACTGACAAAATCACAGGTGAGACATATCTTCTTCCCACATTTAAAACAACCCAAGGGTTTCGATGGTAACCAGGATGGATCTTCAATTTTTCTCTTTTTAGTATTCAGGACACTAGGGGCCAATAGGTTCTGTAAATTACTATTTTTCTTGTATACAATTCTAGGAGTCTGTTCGAGAACATCATTTAAAATAGTATCTTGTTGCAAAATCCTATAGTTATTCTTAATGATCTTACTGATCATATAGGATTTGTTATTGAATTTAGAGATATAAATTAAGGAATTATTTGGATTGTTATCTTTCCTTTTTTCCTTACTTTCATTTCCACTTCCATTTCTGTTCTTGTTGCTATCATTATTATAAACCTTATTTACATTTTTAGATGCTTCGCCAGACTCGTTTTTATTATTATTATGTGGGGTCAACAAATCTTGTCTATCTTTCTTAAGTGCAAAATTTCGTGCCTCATTAACCAAATCTTGGGGATATCCTCTCGCTACAAAGTTGTTAGTCATCTCCTGTGATTGTGTAATAAAATCTTCATCTTTCGTACAATTACGTCTCACTCTACATAATTGCCCTTTGGGGATATTCTTTATCCATGGTTTATGATGTGCACTTTTATAGTGTAGATATGTATTTGCATCTACTGGTTTGTTGTAATTTGTACAAACAATTTTGTTATTAATCTCATCAGCTGAGAGTGTGATATCTAGGAAATTAACAGATGAATAACTAAATTGATGCGTAAAGGATAAATTATACTCATTTGTATTTAAAAATGCAACAAAATCCACCGCTAATTGTGCACCTCCTTCCCAAATAATAAACAAATCATCTATATAGCGGCCATAGAGCACCAGGTTTGCCCCGAAGGGGCCTCCCCAAATAAGCTCCTCCTCAAGTGCCCCCATATAGATGTTAGCAAAGCTCGGGGCAAACCTGGTGCCCATGGCCGTCCCCAGTGTCTGTAAATAAAAGGTGGAGTCAAATAAGAAAAAATTATGAGTCAACATAAACATAATAGAATCCGTGAGAAAGTCCAGGTGTCTCCCAGATACATCCCCTTGAGTCAGCAGTGCCTGTTTGACTGCCTGAGTACCTTTCAAATGTGGAATATGAGTATACAAGGCCTGTACATCTAGGGTGAGAAAACCCATACCAGGACGCCAAAAGAAATTCTGTATAAGATTCAAAATGTGCATTGTATCCCGGATGTAAGATCTCTGGGAGACAACACAACTCTGCAAAAAGTGATCAACATAATGTGATAAATTAGAAGTGAGGGACCCTATACCCGAAATAATGGGACGCCCTGGAGGTGCAGTGAGTGATTTGTGAATTTTCGGAAGATAATAAAAAACAGGTGTAATCGGATGTTGAATAAACAAAAAATTGAAAATATCCTTTGTTATCACACTCTCAGCTAACCCCCATTCCAAAAGGTCACGAAAGTCCTTAAGGTATACATCAGTGGGGTCCCTCTGAAGGACAGAATAGAATTTGGTATCTGTAGCTGCCTAAGGGCTTCCTTGATGTAGCTGTCCCTATCAAGAACAACCACACCTCCCCCCTTATCAGCTAGTTTAATAACAACTGATGGATCATTTTGTAAAGCAATAAGTGCTCTCCTCTCATTCAGTGATAAATTATTTTTACCCAAATCCCTCTTAGGGTTCCTATTACATAACACCCTAAATTCTTCCATAGTACTCTTATAGAACAGTTGAATTGCCGGACTCCTATGGTTGATAGGATAAAATTCAGATTTTAATTTGAATTTACCCATATTTTGTTGAGTATTAATATCAAAGAAAATTTCAGAATCTTGAGTCATATCTGTCGTACAATCACTCTCTAATAGCAATTCTTCCAAAATCATTAAACCTTTTTCATCTCCTGTATCTAAAAAAACAGGGGAGCCTTCAATATCCCTCCTCTTCAGATTTTTAGATGCAAAGTAACGCTGCCTGCATAATCCTCTAACGTATCTATTTAGTTTGGTGTACAGGTCAAATAAGTTCGGATTTACACTAGGTGAAAAGGTCATGCCTTTAGATAAAAGTTGTAATTGTCCACTATCTAGTTCTTTTTGGGACAAATTAAAAATACCTCCTATGTTCTCTGATATCTTTTGGGATTTGTTTCTATCGCCACCTCCTCTCTTCCCTCGTGTCTCTTTGACGCTTTGGGGTCCTTGGGGCTAGAGCACTGAATCGATTGGGGTGCCGAAAGGACTCCCATGTATCTCTTCTTTCTAAAAAATCAGCACCAGACAGATTTTCATTGTAGTGCATTTTGGGTCTAGCTCCTAGACCTCTTCTATTTTGGCTACATTAAGATATGCAAGACGGATACACCCTTTATACTTGCAATTTACCGCTGCCATATGAATGCGATATAACCAACATCAAAGAGGTGCATAATTAATCACCCCCATCGCTTTATTCAGTATGTGGCAAGTTGTCATCTGAAGCTATGTTGTGATTTGACACTACGGAGCCTTTGTATACCTCTTTTGTCCAACAATTTTTATCTAATCGTTCTAGGACATTTCTTGGAAACATCGGAAGTTCTGTGGAATATAAAACACATTTTGTGGTTTTTTTTCTAAAGGGTCATTGAGCCTGTGCACTGGATCATGTGTTATATTGGTACATGTATTAAATTGTTTTAACTCTCTGTATATTTAGTAAATATTAGTTTATATCCATTATTGTTTTGGTCTTATTATTATACTGTATTTCTCTATTAAGGACATCTTATGCGCAATCTGTTTATCTGTTCAAACAAAACTTAAGGCAAAACTATGTTATAATAAAATAAATCTAGAATTATCAATATGTGTAAAATTACAAAGATTTGTGCTTTGCTATTTGTTTCACAAGCAGAAAAATGTACTTTCTATTAAATTGTTTTTATGTTGTCCTTCCTCTTTAGTATATTGGCAAGGCTATGAAAATATGCCTTTTACGGTGCATTTATGATGCATTTTAGATACATGTATGCCTTTTTCGATGCATTGAATACGGTTATAGGTACTCTCTGCGTATACGGCACTTGCTGTATTGAGACACACACAATACACTGCAGCATACATACAATATATGAAGTTCCAGAAAAATGCACAGAAGCTAGTGAAATAAGTATTGATATAGATATATATTGTGGCCTAGTCATTTGTGAAAAAACATTTTAATAAAAGTTTTGTTTTTTTTCATTCCACCATGAAATCCATTTATCGGGATGTTAACTCTTGATTGCAAACACATGCAGCTGGTGCAAGTGATACAGCTGAAAAAGCACATACCTTTCAGATGCCCAAAGCTTGAATCTGATGCTAAGCTTGGCACACTCTTACTGTATTTTGACTACGTGCATACGCCCATGCCCCTCCCCATTCCACCCCTGAAAGCATAGGCTGCAGTAAGGGTCCTTGCACTCGAAGATGAATTGGATGCATTCTCTGGCGTATTCTCCAGTTCTGGGCATGCGTATAGAGATTTTACCCAAAATACACAACATTTCGGCATTTGCGCTCCTTAATGTATCTGTACTTATATACTGTTACATGCAATGTAAAAAGTTTCTATATGCCATTTGACAGTAAATTACAGGTGCTTATTTCCTAAGGGCTATTTCATATGGGTTGTTAATTCACTGGTGCTGATTTACATTTTACTTCTTCTAGATCAAGGGTGGCCAATCAGTCAGAG
Organism: Mixophyes fleayi; assembly: GCF_038048845.1. Lineage (NCBI taxonomy): Eukaryota > Metazoa > Chordata > Amphibia > Anura > Limnodynastidae > Mixophyes > Mixophyes fleayi. The sequence goes on from NC_134404.1 coordinate 271,186,042, forward strand.
CCCAATAGAGAATAAATATCTATAGGAAGCGAAAAGAGTCAACTTTACCTTTTATATGTGTGTGCATATACATATATCCAGTATAAACACCCATATACATACCATATACATTGAAAATATAACATCATTTACAATATCCGGCTAATGCAATAAAATCTCCCCACATACCTCTTACATGCACATCAGTTTCCCCACATGTAATCAGACCTCCCCACATGCTATTATACCTCTCCACATGCAATTTAGATATCCCCACATGCAATTAGACCTCGCCAAATGCCCCTTGCATGCCATCAGACCTTCCCACATGCAAATCAGACATCCTCATATGCAACCAGATTTCACCACATGCCGTTTACATGACATCAGACCTCCCCACATGCAACCAAATCTCACCACATACCCATTAAATGCCATCAGACCTCACCACATGCCCATTACATGCCATCAACATCCCCATATGCCATTATATCTGCTCAAAGTCCTCATTCTGCCATAAGATATTCCCAAATGCCCTCACATCAACCTACATGCCCATTAGCCTGTTCACATGCCATTGGATTTCACACGCCAAATAATAGTCTGCACAGAGGAAGGAGGAAGAGCACACTGCACTCTCTCCTCCTCCTTCTTTGATTTGATTGTCTGTGCATTTTGCAGAGGAGGTCACAAGACACGGTTAGTCAAGTAGCTGAATGTTTTCCAATCTGCCCCAGCCGACACCTGGAACATTATACTTCATTGATGCTCCCAGCTAGGAGCCATATTTTAAAGCACAAGGAGCCGCATGTGGCTATAGAGCCACAGATAGGCCACCACTGTTCGAGATGGTGAAGGGATGGAGGAAAGGTACAAGCACACAATTTGTATGATCACTATTAAAAAATTTTCATGCACACATGCTCAAATAATGCAGGGTGAAGAATGGACATCAAGAGAAAGAACATGTTTTATTTGTAATGATACCAACCAAAAGCATTGGGATTATTTATATTATTTAGTAATTCATTATAATGTGCTTTGAGATTTTAAACTCTGTATTATAGATGAACAAAATGATTTAAATTTGCTCAGTGGAATATTCACCATATTCTGGATTTGGGCATGGAATTTGCACATTGTTTCTCTGAATTCCTCCTGTTACTTTTGTTTTTTTCCCAGACCTCTCCCTCATTATAATCCACCCACACTACACAGTACAAACAATTTACACTGACAACATCCAGCTCTATTTATATACTACAAATTCAGAAAAATGCATAATTTACAGATACGTTGCAGAATGGTCATTCTGCAGAATAGCAAAGCAAAATTGCAACTTGAAGGTAGGTATCACCAGAACTTTGCAAGCTGGCCTGTTCTGACAACTTTGCTCACCTGTACTATATATACAATGGTATACTAAATATAAAGGCAAAAATGATACAAGTGCAATTCTACTTTCACAATGTACATGTTTAAGGTGCCCATAGATATTGTTACCCAGTTGTTCAGTTTAGGACCTTTTAAACCAGATCATTGAGTAATTTAGATCTTTAATGGTCTTTTGGGGTAGCACAAGGAAAAGCCTTTCACCTTTGAACAATTTTTTGGGTTGGTCGTCTTCTTTATTTGACCTCTTTCCAGAAAAAACATTTGCACATTTGTTTGCTTGATTAGAGGAATAGACTGAAAGTTGATTTCCAAAATATTTAAAGGAAAAAATTAGCTTGCATAATGTAACCATAGTGTCAGTGAGAGGTTTAAATTTTGTACATAGTGTGGCAAAGAGGCATATTTGCCACAGTTCCCCTATAAGGGAACTGTTAAAAACACAGCCAGTCTGCAGCAGCAGGCTGCAGACATGGTTAAGGGTTGCCTAGGTTCCTCTTTGAGCATACACACACAGGTGTACCACATGGGTGTGATTGGTTTGCTGTGATTTGTTTGTAGTGCTTGGGGTGGAGGATAAAGACACTGTATGTGTGGGTGGGACCACCGATGCCAGTAAGTGACCGGCTTGCAGACAGGGAAGTAATGTCTAGCCAGATGTAGGTGGTGGGGATTTTTTGTGTACTGTTCCTGATATGATTGCTGAACCAGCGTTGGAACTGTTTTACCATCCTGACAACTGCCAATAAACAGTTAAATGGTTCAGCATACCTGTGTCGGATTCCTGTGAATGCTGTACTTTCTCACAACAGGTACTGTTTAAGCTTAGACCTGATCATTCTGGAAATATATCCAGGACATATGATAGATTCAGGAATAATGTAAAGGAGAGGATAGGAACATCAGGATACCACTAGTGAACAATGTGCGTTTATGCTCATGTTCTCCAGTTGAGAATAAGTAATTCCATGTCATGGAGCTGAAGGCTTTGTCAATGTCTGGTCACATAAATATAGCCTGTCTACGTCCATCACCATCTCAATAGAATCATATCAGGGATATTAAGTCTACCTAGGTATAGATTCCGCCTGGTGTTTTTGGCTACATTGGTCTAAAAAATGAGTGACTCGTTACCTCTAATCCACTCTGTGTCCTTGGATTAATTACTACTATATTTGTCTTGTTCTTAATCACAAATTGTTTACCATTTATTGCTGTTACCATTCTGCTCTCCAGTCACTGGGCCTCCGCTACCTTATTTAAACCTGTGTCTATATTACAATACAGATTGTTACATTTTATCAACTCCTGTACTCGTGACACTACATGTGACAACAATAATACACAGAAATGTAACAGTATGATCTGACCAAACTTTAAGCCCGCTGAAGGATTCTCTGTTCCTTCCTCTGTGCTACAATTTCCCATCAGAGTCCACTGAAACCATTTCTACCCCAGATGTTATCAAACAGCCTATTACTGCAGACTTTGCAGCTTTATATGACACTGCTGTGCTCCTAACTTGCACAGTTCTCAACATTATTGCCTGCAATTGATAAAGAATCCCTCATTCTTTGCTTTGGCAACTGCCACTTCAAGTTCTGCTTCCTGCTTCATGAACACATCATCTCTTGGAAACTCTCACCCAGCAGATGAAAGCTGGGCTCCATTATAGCCTCTTGTTCCTCATTTTGTGGTTGAGGTCTTAGTTACGTGGGTATCCAAATATTTCATGGTCCACCTCTCTGTCTAAAACAGGAATAACGCTAAAGGAGCTACAACCTGTCTATACTGTGCCAGCTCTGAGCATTTCCTACAGCAATGTCCACTTCAAAAGCCAATATGTTCTATTAAGCACTCCATAGCTTCTCTAGTTTTCAGGTTGTGAATTACCCTTGTACCAGCTCCTGAGGGAGTCTCATCTCCCGATCCTGCTTCAGATGGGGTCTCACCTCCAATACCTGCCCGCGTGGCAGTTCTGCCTACAACTCCTGCTCCATAGATGGTTCTGTTCCTCAAACTTAGTCCAAAGAGGATTTCCTCTCTCCAACTAGCTTCACAGAGCGTTCCATCTCTCTAACCTGCCCCAGTGAGTGGTTCTTCCTTCCAATTAAATCCAGAATGGGTCCAGGCTTCTACAATCATTCAGAAGGAGGAGCTGCCAATTCGGGGCTCATTCTGGACTCTCAGGGAGGATTTCCCATTTGGGGTTCCCAGGGAGTATTCGGTACCTTTATTCCACTGTTGTCCTTGGACTACTATTTCCATCATCCATGACTACCTTTTCTGTTCATTGCTACTATATTTGTCCTGTTTCTCCAACAAAGATTGTTTTAAACCTGTATGTCTATGCTACAATTGTAAAGCGCTACTGGATATGCTGGCGCTATATAAATAAATTAGAATGATGATAAAGATTGTCACATATTATCAACCCCTGTATTCGTGTCACTATTTGTGACATTAGTAGTACACAGAGTTGTGACCAGGGGCGGGCTGGGCGCTCAGAATCACGGCTGTTAGGGCCGCCCGCTCCCCGGAAGTAATATCAATATCATTGATGACGCGGCCGCATCACGTGTCATGTGATGCGGCCGCCTGTGCGGCGTGTGCCCCCCGGGCTGACGTTCGTCAGCCCGCGCCTGGTTGTGACACTATTCTTATAGCCTCTAATCACTATACCTTCAGACAAGTTAAATGTATTGAAGTGTAAATGTTGTTCTGAAACTTACTAATACATTATCTTCCTGCCATCTTTCCATGTTTTTCAACAAGACCCTTATATCGGCAGAGTTAGTTGACCTTTTTTGTTTCAGTTGTCCAAGGATACGATACAGCTCTGCTGTCTTCTTTTCATCGAATAGAACTATGTATAGTATCTAAAGACAATAAAATAAACCACTCTTGCTAATTATAAAAATGCATGGATTGGATGAAAAACATAAGTAATCCAGAAAGAAAAAGCAATGTAGTTAGTAAAAGTGAGATATTAGACATAAACATACAAACCAATAAAGTTATATGATAAAGGTAGAAAGTCATTTTAAATATCAGTTATTTGTTATTTCTAGTTGTAGCAATGGCTTGACAAATTAGGTGTGTTTTTAACATAAAGCACTGTAGCAGGCTATAAGAAGAATCTTGGAAATTAACATTTTTACTTTGTTTCTTCAGGTTGCTATATATGATTTACAATTCTGCACAGTGTCTTGTGACTACCATGGCAACCACAGTCACATGACACATGATAATGGATAGAGAAGCTTTGAAACATCCCTCTGAGCTCTGTCTGCAATGCCGTCTGTAAAATCCACCCTGTAACTATCCTACTCACCACATCCATAATTTGGATTTTACTGTAAGGGGCTAAACAGAGTTTCAGTAATCCACCCTGTACTCACCTATTACACAGATTACAGATCTAGCCGAATCACACCCCAAAGCAGTGCTCTCACATACATAACAACTTAAATGCTGCCTACACCTATTGTATTAGATCAATAGAACCCGGAAACTTTGCTACAGAAATGTACATACTAGCAAACAGTAAGCTATTTGTTAGTCAAAAGGTTACTCTTTCCCACACAAGCATTTAAAGGGTTAACACAGCCAAGCAATATTTATCTTCTTAAAAAGCTTATGAATTTTTTAGAGCAGCAAGGACAAACTTATTACATTTTGAGATTTTATATAAGAAGGTACAGTGCACTGATTTCAGTTAGTTACAGTTATTTTTGCCTGTTATTGTGACTGGCTTCAGTTTGTTATAAGTGCTTGGTTTGCCATCTGCACTGACTCCAAATTGCTACATGAATTCTGGCGCTTGCACTGTCTTCAGATTGTTACAGTTCATCCTGCCTATTACACTGACTTCTGCTTCGCTATAACTTAGTTCACTTGACATGTGTATGTAGTGCAGTTTCTAGTCTGCTGTTTAGTATTATCAGGGCTTCATATTCTATATTTCCTTGTATGTACCAGTGTGTAGATATAAAACTATACTATTACACAAGACCTGGGGGCAACTGAATACCGGTGAGCATATCCAACTCTACAGGTGAAGAACGGAACTTCAGGTGTATAGGTTTATTTAATAGCTGGTAGCATATATTACACCACCTACTTCTCCTTCATCTGCCTTCACATGACATACCGAGAGCTGAAAGTCTGTTTATGTGTGACCGGCAGCCATACTGAACTCCCCTCTAGAGAGACTTTGAAAAGGAGACAATGATTTGTAGGGAACCATTTAAAAAAAACAAATCTATCTGGGATTGCTGCTTCAAATTAAATGTGATACAAGTTCTATATTTAATTAATTTTCGCTAAACAAATTTGCTGAAATTAGAAAGTACATTGTATCTAATGTTATTGTCTCCCTGCAAATCAAACAGAAAGAAAGGACAAAATGCTGGACTTTAGTCTGCAACAAAAATTGTAAAATGCGATTATCCCACAAACTATTAAGAAGGAATTTAATCATCACAAAAGATGTAGAGCAGGGTAGAGAGAAGTACCACATGTTAAATAGCATGCATTACATTTCCCAGCTCTTTAAATGTTCATAAAATGTTTAATCCTATAGTACTAATAGTAGTTATCGTGATCATCATCAACATTTATTTATATAGCGCTAGCAGATTCCGTCGCGCTTTACAATTGGAAGCAAACAGTACTAAAACAATACTGGGTGATACATACAGAGAGGTAAGAGGGGCCCTGCTCGCAAGCTTACAATCTATGGATTATATAATGGTCTATTAATCAAAAATGCACAGAGCATTACAGAAACTCATGAGTTCACAAATCAATTATTTAGAGCCTCCAGATACCATATATATATATATATATATATATACTGTGGTGGAGTATTACAGGGGATGGGATGGGAGTAACTTTACTATCCCCTGGCTTGTCTCTTTGATACCTTGATTTACTGTGCTGAATATCTTCTGTGAATGCTTCACACATTCATTAATAGCTTTTATTTTCATTTCAGGATTGTAATGTCTGAATGAAAAAAACATAACAAGCTGCAATAAAAATCCCACAGGCCTTATTATCCAAAAGTAGATATCCGACATTCTGTAGAAATTCTCTAGAGGTCTGAAACGTACCCACTCTGTATAAAACCAAAATGTTTTTATGAGTTCTTCTTTACTGAACTGGCAAACAGTTAGGAGCTAGCTGTAATCTGAGATGACAATTTCTGACATTTTAGCTAGCATATATCGTCATATACCACTTTTAATAAATGCTCCAGCCTTTTGCAAAGTAATACATTAATTTACTAATAAAAATTAACTTAAATTATTAAAATGAACTAACAGCAGTGAACCTTGTCACTTTGGAAATAAAGAGAGGAAACATTTGGCCTCACATGTTTTTTAGGGGTTAGAGTTATGAGACCAGCGACGCAGCAATATAAACACACTACAGATTTAAAAAAACAAAACACAATTGAGACAGTGTTGGTTTATTTATCTACTCATTGCTTGAAAATATTGCTTACTGTTCATTAATTCAATTAATATCAGTCCTCTAACGCTAATGTCTATATTTACAGACTAAGACATTGATTCTATGCACTCACCAAATGCGTTATTGCTACTTCCAGCTGTACATTGTATTAAAAACAGGGAATGTAAGTTCCACATATTACAATACATGTTAAGCTGTCTAGCTTACACCAAATCTTCCCCATCTGACCTCACCTACACTAAATATAAACACGATATGAATTTTAACATGAATATCTGTCAATAAACTGTAAGTCATTTAGACAGACTGAGCAGCTAAGAAATCTAGAATATTTTCTTTAAAAATCTTTTTTTTCTTAGAGAGCAATTTCAAGATCCATGACACATTACACAAAACTGCCAAGCTCACTCCACTTAGACTAAAGCTGACCAAACATGCATTAATATTGCAGCCAATAACTGACCCGGTATTGCAACATTTGTGGTCTGAAAAGGACATCCATGACTGATAATAATATGATTGAAATCTATTGTTTCATTACAGGCATGTTAGTAAATGCAATGGCTGATCTTTCAATTTGATGCAATACAATGAACATTTGGTGATGGGGCTTCCTTTCTTTTTACCTAATACACAGTTGGCAATAATGCCAGAAAGAACCCCTGTTGGCAGTAAGTTGTGCATGTGGCAGTCTTTTTAACAAGTATCACAGCAGGAATTTTATCACTTCAATACCTGTACCATTATCACCATCTCATAATGGTAATAAAAGATTATAAAATCATTTAGATATGCTTATTTCTTTGAAGTAATAATAATAAATAAAAAATAGAAGAACTATACAGCGATTATAAAAACAGTATTGCACAAGAATGATCAATAAGGTAAGATAATAAGCAGATAATACAATAAAATGAAAAAAAATATTGAGATAATAAATTATGTTAATGAGAAAAACAATGTCATAATGTATAGCTCAATGTGTGGTGTTTGTATGTTCTCCCTGTGTTTGCGTGGGCTTCCTCCGGGTGCTCCTGTTTCCTCCAGCACTTTAAAAACATACTAGTAGGTTAATTTGCTGCTATCAAATTAACCAAAATATCTGTGTGTGTGTGTGTGTGTATATGTTAGGGAATTTAGACTGTAAGCTCCAATGAGGCAGGGACTGATGTGAGTTCTCTGTACAGTGCTGCTATCAAATTGACCCTAGTATCTCTCTCTGTCTGTGTGCGTGTATGTTAGGGAATTTAGACTGTAAGCTCTATTGGCTCAGGGACTGATGTGACTGCGTTCTCTGTACAGCGCTGTGGAATTAGTGGCGCTATATATATATATATATATATAAATAAATGATAGTGATGATGATGAATTAGTGGTGCTATAGAAATAACTGATGATGATGAATTTAGGGTAGTAATCTAGTGCAGACGGTGTATGTACTATTGATGTCAGCAATCCAAGGGGTCTTTTATATTTACAATCCGTCTTTAATTATGTCAGTGTCTAGATTCTCGGTACATGTGGTAGACGGCTAATTCCTCTCAGCCCATATGAATTTTGAGTTAGAGGATAGTAGAAAGTAGAATGTGTATTATAACAAGAATACAAGCAAATGCTGGAAACAGTAGTGCTGCAAAGAATTGTTCTTATATAGAGAAAACATACAACGACAAAAAATTATAAACACGATACAAATTGTGATAAAAGAAAACAGAATTAATTAATTTATTGAATTCAACCTAACATAATGGTTACACTGTCTAATAAAAAACAGAGATGCTGATAATTGAGCAAAAGAGCAATTTCTATATACTTTTCTAATTAATTAGAGCTGTTCTCTCATTCAAAGAAAGCATAGGCATTACAGTGCACCCTACTTACCAACCATTGTTTTTAATCGGCTTAGTTCTATTTTTAACAATATCTTGGAATAAGCAATATCTGGGAAACATCGCAAAAACAGAAATCATACTCTTAAGCTTGGACACTGCCAACCAAACTAGATCACATTTTTCAGCATCTTTTAATATTTAAATTTCCCATCAAGGGATTATATAGTTGATTCTCGCATGACATGTTCCAGATGGAAAGCAACACAAGGAAAAACAATCAGAAAATACACCAAGCATGCATTTGATATTCACATTTTTAATAGATTTCAGACCAAGGGGTATATTTACTAAACTGCGGGTTTGAAAAAGTGGAGATGTTGCCTATAGCAACCAATCAGATTTTAGCTATGATTTATTTAGTACATTCTACAAAATGACAGCTAGAATCTGATTGGTTGCCATAGGCAACATCTCCACTTTTTCAAACCGCAGTTTAGTAAATATACCCCCAAATCTGAAAAATAGCTCATACATGATTTTCAGGCATGTTGAACTGACCTGCATTTATTTGTGTACAGAACACATGTGGTGGTGCAGGGATCAATGGTTACCATGCCTGCAGTATTTTCTTAGTGATTATTTTTTTGTTTTGTGTGTCGCATGATGTGCCCTAAAGCTTATTCTCTCCTCACCTCTTTCCTCCATGAACAGGATCTAAATACACCTTTTAGCCTTTTTTCTCATTTTAAGACTAAAGATACCATTTTTGAACTGCAGTTTATTTGTAGCTGTAGTTTTTGTTTTGTCTTAATAGTACAGTGTTGCACATATCTCCCTTTATTACAGGTACATTTATTGGAATTATTTAAAATTATAAGGGTTAGAAGTCAATCTTAGATTTGTCCTAACAAGAAATATGAACAGTGCCTATTCTCACCTGGCCATTAGTTAAGTTGTTTAGGGTCGGATCGCCTGTTGTTAGTTAGTGCAGTTGTGTGGGTGTACATACTAGCCTCTCTGGTAGAGGGAGGCTGTCTTGTGTTTGTCGTCCACAGGTAACGGAGAGGAGCAGGAGAGCAGGGACCGGAAGTTGGAGTGCCCGGTGAGTAAAACGCTTGGTATGAATCAAGACACAGATTGGGTTGGGTACGGTTTTTCAGTTCTATTCCTCTGAATTTAAAGCGGCAATGTCGGGCCCTCTTAGCTAAAGTGCTTAAACACTTAACTCGACATTGCCGCTTTAAATTCAGAGGAATAGTTGTCACGATGACAGGAAACAGGAGTGCCAGACAGCTCTTCAGTCAAAATCAGTTGCGGTCAGAATTTTCCCTCATCGGTGATCTTCAAAGTCGCATTAAAGGTAAGTCTATTAATATTGCCTTCGCTTTTTAACTCTTTCAGTTTTTATTTGTAGGTAAAGTGGGTGTCGTAACGGTGGTAATCATATTAACAATTACCACCTGTGATCACAGGGGTTTATATATGTCAGTTTGCGTAGAGTTTCTTTAGTAAAGTTGCTATACACATGCCAAGAAAGCGGGCACAAGCATTTGCTCCTCTGCAGACTTGCGTGTTTCTGGGACTTTTTCCTATCTGCACCCGAAGAGTCTGGGCAGGGTGATTGAAGGGACATGCAAATTCAGGCCAAGTACACCAAAGAGATGTTCACGGAAATGCGTCTCTTGCAGACCTGCAGAAACACACCTATAGGTCGGTATACAGTACATTATAGTTTACCAGGCAATATGTTATAAGATGTGACTCTCAGAAGTGAGTTGACAGTTTAAATCAAAGAAATATATTATCCCATTATGTCACTAAGTTACTTCTATATTGTATTAATCCTTTATTTATGTATACATGTAACTATAGTGATCCGTTACATCATTAAAACCATGGACAAGTGAAGTGAATAACATTGATTGTCTTCTTACATTGACATATGTCAAAGGGTGGGTTACATTAAGCAGCAAGTGAACAGTAAGTAATTGAAGTTGAAAAGAAGGAAAAATGGATGTAAGGATCTGAGCGACTTTAACAAGGGTCAAGTTATGATGGCTAGATGACTGGGTCAGAGCATCTCCAAAACAGCAGGTCTTGTGGGGTATTACCAGTATGCAGTGGTTAGTATTTACCAAAAGTGGTCCAAGGAAGGACAACCGGTAAACTGGTGACAGTCATGGGTGCCCATGGCTCATTGACGCGAATGGTGAGCGAAGACTAGCCTGTCTGGTCCAATCCCACAGAAAAGCTGCTGTAGCATAAATTGCTGAAAAAGTTCATGCTGGCTATGATAGAAAGGTGTCTCATAGCGCCTACAATGGGCATGTGAGCACCAGAATTGGACCATGGAGCAATGAAAAAAGGTGGCCTGGTTTGATGAATTATGTTTTCTTTTACATCATATGGATGGTCTGGTGCGTGTTCGTTGTTTACCTGGGGAAGAGATGGTACCAGGATGCACTTGGGCAGAAGACAAGGAGGCAGAGGTAGTGTGATGCTCTAGGCAATGGTCAGCTGGGAAAATATAGATCCTGGCACTCATGTGGATGTTACTTTGACACATATCACTTACCTAAACATTGTTGCAGACCAAGTACATCTCTTCATGGCAACAGTATTCCCTTATGGCAGTGGAATCTTTCAGCAAGATAATGCGCCATGCCGCAATGTAAAAATTGTTCATGAAAGGCTTTGCAACATGACAAAGAGTTCAAAGTGTTGACCTGGCCTCCAAGTCCGATTGAGCATCTATGGGATGTGCTAGGGAAACAAATCCGCGCCATAGAGGCCAAACCTCTCAACTTACAGGACTTAAAGGATCTGCTGCTAACATCTTGGTGCAAGATACCACAGGACAAAGTCAGAGGTCTTGTGGAGTCCATGCCCCGATGGGTCAGAGCTGTTTTGGCGACACAAGGCGGATCTACATTATATTATATGTGTGTAGGTATAAACATAGATATAATGTGTGTTTGTGTATGTGTGTTATCAATCAATTTTATCAATTAATCAATCAATTGTATCAATTTTGGTTTAATAGTGAAAGTATGTTATATATTAACAGCTGCAGCTAATACTTATTTTATGAATTAATGTATACATTATTGGAGATAACGGATATTTATAGTATAATTGTTTTATAACTTCTTGTGAATAATAAATATCGCTATTTAAATTTTATTTATTACAATGATTATGGGTTCTTTTAATTTATTTTGATATTATAGGATATACAAATAGTAAAACACTCCCCACAGAACCTGTTTTGTGCTGTATACACCATATTTTGTTTTATTTATTTTATTGTAGTATCAGTCTTTCCTCTGTGTACACATGTCTCTATGTTTATGTTGAGAAAGGGAGAGAACAAGCATAAGTGCATGTGAGGAGAGGGAGCATGAGTGAGGATGAGAGAGTGTGTTGTACAAGAAATTGTGTGTGCAAGCATGTGTTTGAGGAGTATAATGTTTTAGGAGTGTGTGTGTGTGTGTGTCTGTGTGAAGAGATAGTTGCCAGAACAGCTTCTATTACAGGATACATAGGGTTAATATAAAATCATATTGCAGGGGTTAAACAGACAGTATTGAAGAATTAGGATAATCGTATTACAAATATTATTTTATTGCAACGGATAGCATGGGGTAAATCGTACATGGCTAATAGTATAAGGTTAACAAACAGTATATCGAAAAACAGTGTATTGCAGCAGAACAGATAGAACAATAGATTGCAGAGTTAGTAGCTGCCTGTAGCCCATCGTTGCTCTAAGGGGCCCTGACCAAATCATGAAAAACAGTCCCAGATCATAATTCTTCCTTCACCAAACTTTAAAGTTGGCAATATGCATTTGGGCAGGAAGCATTCTCCTGGCATCCACCAAACTCAGATTTGGCCTGAGACTGCCAAATGATGAAGCGTGTTTTGTCACACTACATTAGTTGAAGTTTGGCATTGCGTATAGTGATCTGAGGCTTGTTTGCAGAAGCTCTGTCATGGAAATCTAATCCATGAAACTCCTGGTGAAAAGTTTTTGGGCTGACGTTGCTTCCAGAGGCAACTTGGAGCTTGGTATCGATCATTACAACTGAGGACAGATGATTTTTATGTGCTATAAGCTTCAGCACATGGCAGTCCTGTTCTGTGAGCTTGTATGGCTGACTGCTTCGTGGCTAAGCTGTTGTTGCTCATAGACATTTCGTCTTCTCAATAATATGACTTACAGGCATCTCTAGCATGGCATACTTCTTGAAAGGATGGCTCACTGAGGTCTTCATCCCATTCTACTGTTAATGTGTGACTGCGGAGATTGCATGGCTGTATGCTTGATTTTATGCAATGGGTATAGCTGATTTGGCCAAACACGCTAATTAAAAGGGTGTCCACATACCATGTAGAGTATGTTACTTCCTATGTGTCTAAGTAAATAACATTAAAAGATACTCTAATGAACAGATTGACACCCTTTTGGACCTTAGGCCTCTTATAGTCCAGAATGTGTCTCTACTATTAGTCAATTCTATTTGTTATAAGTAATGTAATGTTTTTTGGTTTAATCACTTTAGTTTAAAGTTCTCTGAAAAAGAGTTTTTGCAGGTAAATGTTCACATGGACAGGATTGTAAAGTTGGTGAGCTCGCTAAATGTATGAGGTCATGGGGCTAGGTATGCTGGGAAGTTCCTGTTCTCTGTTCTACATTCTTGTTATGTATGTTATACTGAGTAAACACGTTAGGCATGACTTAGGCTCCGGGGGGGGAGGGGAATCTCCGGAACAACCTCACCAATACACTCCCATATTTTATTCCAGAAAGTATATACCCCCTGACATTTCCAAAACAGATGCCAGAAATCACATCCTGACAACCCACACTTAGGGGGGTATTCAATTGTTCCTCCGGGCGCCGCTGGAACGAGCGTGTTAAAACTATTACCGTTTATACGGTAAACTTGCGCGTAAAAAACGTTAATACGGTAGTTTACTCGCTGAATTTCATCTTGCGAGATGAAATTCAGCGAGTAATTACCGTATAAACGGTAATAGTTTTAACGCGCTCATTCCGGCGGCGCCCAGAGGAACAATTGAATACCCCCCTTAGAGCATTCTGCGGTCTGTCTCCCACCAATTGCAGCCAATGACATAGGAGTATGATATACCCTGTGTAGAATATAAAAATTAATTTGTTGTAAACTGACACAAGAAGTGGAGAGTTATATACTTTTTAGGATATGAAACCACTCCTCCTCTACCATTATACTAATATTAGATTTCCACTTAACTGTAAGAGGTAATAAGCTATTACTATCTTGATGATAGTTAAGTTCCGTGTACACCGATAAAATTACTCTATGTCCTCTCATACTCTCTAGCAGTGTTCTAATTGGGGAAGTTAACAGTATGGGGGAGTGTGTTGCCAAATTGGGACAGGATAACATGCCTAATTTGCAAATAACAAAAGAATGCCCTCTGAGGGATCTGAAAGTCTCTTTGAAATTGCTCAAAAGACTTAAACAGGCTTGTTTCATAGAGGTGACCCAACGAGGACACCCCTAGGTGACACCAAAAGCAATCCCCACTCAGTTTATTCAGTTCAGGTAGAGTATCATTATACCAGATCAGGGTGTCTGCATCCAGCCCACTGCCCCCAAGGATTTTATGTACCATATTCCAAACCCTAATTGCTTGAGCAATGATAGAAGCATCTGATCTACGAGATCAACCCATCAAAAGCACCTGCAATGGAGTAAGCTGAGGCCCCGCCCGCTCACCAACAAAGCCCAACAAGGAACCATTACCACAGCCACTTAACCATTCAATTAAATGTGATAGGGCAGCACGGTGGCTAAGTGGTTAGCACTTCTGCCTCACATCGCTGGGGTCATGAGTTCAATTCCCGACCATGGCCTTATCTGTGTGGAGTTTGTATGTTCTCCCTGTGTTTTTGCGTGAGTTTCCTCCGGGTGCTCCATTTTCCTCCCACACTCTAAAATCATACTAGTAGGTTAATTGGCTGCTATCAAAATAGACCCTAGTCTCTCTCTGTCTGTGTGTGTGTGTGTGTGTGTATGTTAGGGAATTTAGACTGTAAACTCCAATGGGGCAGGGACTGATGTGAATGAGTTCTCTGCCCATGCGCTGCGGAATCAGTGGCGCTTTACAAATAAATGGTGATGATGATGATGACTGAGCCGCCATATAATATAGCTTAAGATTAGGTAGTGCTAGACCGCCTTCAAACCGAGATTTACACAGAGTGCTTAATTTTATCCTAGCCCTTTTATCACCCCACCCCATTTTATCCTAGCCCTTTTATCACGCCACCCCATTTCTTCCTTTGTGTGGAAGGAAGAAAGTATGGAATTTATGAGCTAGAAGGTTCTATTGGGAAATAAATGGGAGAATGCTGTAATACATATAGGTATTTAGGCTGCACTATCATTTGAAAGAGGTTAATCCTTCCAGTCACAGTCAATAGAAGACATTTCAAGGTGTGAGATATAAGTTTGAAATAATCAGTGATCGTATCAACATTTAGTTTAACATAGTCTGCTGTCCTAGGGGAGATCCATATACCGAGGTACTTGAAACGGAGCGTCCATTTAAGAGGGTGACCAGGTGAGCACTGAGTTGGGAGAGTGCCGTGGACAGGAAAAATATTAGATTTATACCAGTTAATTTTAACTCCAGAATAATGCCCAAAATTATCAACAGTCTCGAAAAGGTTATTGAGGGACCTATCTGCCTCTGACAGAAACAATAGCATATCGTCCGCGTATAAGGCAATAGTGTCTATAACCTCGCCAGCAGGAAGGCCCCGTATACTCGGATGAGAGTGAATCAGATATGCCAACAGGGGCGAACGCAGGGTTTAGAAGGGGGGGTTTCCGCCCCCCCAGGAAAAAAAAAAATAGAGCGAGAGAGATTCCATTTCAGCGAGGCTGAATTCTACAGCAGCCGCGGCGCTGTCAAGAAGCATCCGCGGCAGTGCTGTATTATACTACAATACAGCACTGCCGCGGGCGCTTCTTTGACAGCGCCGCGGCTGCTGTACAGCATCATTGGTTCCCGGAGGGGAGGGGTTTCTGGAGAACCAGAAACTCCCCCCTGCGTGCACCACTGGCCAATGGTGCAATGGCAATGCCAAATAATGCTGGAGATAAAGGGCAATCCTGACAAGTACTAATACCCAAATCAAACGGGTTTGAGGTATATCCATTCATACATACTCAAGCCACAGGAGCACGGTACAACAGCTGGAGCCAGTGGATGAATGCCGGACCAAAGCCAAACCTACGCAACACCTCCCACAAGTAAACCCACTCCACCAAATCAAAGGCCTTGGTGGCATCAAGAGATACCACCGCAGCCCCAGGCTCAACAAGATGGGTCATCGACAGGTGCATAAACGCCGCAAATTAATGGTAGTGGATTTGCCCGGCATGAATCCCGTCTGGTCTGGGTAAATAATTTGGGTAATGACCGAATTAAGTCATGTGGCCACAATTTTAGCTAGGATTTTGACATCAGAGCCCAGCAGAGAAATTGGGCGATAAGAATCTGAGTACAAAGGATATTTCCCGGGCTTGGGCAATACAACAATTAGGGCCTCTGACATTGTAGTAGGCATCACATCCGAGTCCAGTATTCTAGCATAGTGTGTATGTAGCTGTGGGACAAAAAAACGTATCAAATTTTTTATACAGTTCCACTGGAATATTGTCCGAGCTTGGGGACTTCCCACTAGGGAGGGATTTAATTGCCAACTCCACTTCTAAAATTATGAGAAGGGCATCCAACAAAGCAACAGAATCACTAGTCAAACTAGGGAATTGGATAGAGTCTAAATACGAGTGGAGTTGTGCATCCGCGAAGGACACCCTAGAGGCATAAAGTTCTTTATAATAACACAAAAAAGAATTGGCAATATCCACCCCTGCATGTTTCACACCATTTTGTCAAGAATAGCTGTAATCACCTTGTTAGCCCCTTCCTCCCGAGATAAACAGGCCAAGTAACTACTATCCATATCAGCTACCGAATACTGTGAGTGCCTAGCGAATAATAACCTCCTTTTTGATTTATCCAATAAAAAATTTGACCACTTACGCTGTGCAACCAGCCACTGAACTCTATCCTCCAATGATCGTGATATCAAATATGTTGCCTCTAAGTTTCTACATGACTGTTCCAGTTCCACCTCCCTAGAGCGATTGAACTTTTTAGTATCTGCCACTTTCTTTATGAGTGTTCCCCTCACAAAGGCCTTGAAGGCATCCCATAGCAAAGCTGGATTAGCATAAGAATTATTCCCGAAATAGCCTTCCCAAAGTGCTATAAGATCAGCTCCGCCTGCCATCGGCTGCAGCCAGGCTGGATGCAATTTCCAGAAATGAGTTCCCTTATCTACCATAGTGGTCTGATATACCTCTCGACAGATATTAAATCTTAAGACACCAGAGGCAACAGGATAGGGGATAGAAGGATAAGATCTATCCAGGAAAGTGTATTATATTGTTAGGAACCCCTCCAGCCGGCACAACACAACCCGGAGTCTACTCTGCCAGTCAGGTGTTCACTGGAGCCCCTGATAGTGGGGACAGACTGGACTGCAGACTGACAGAGGGTCGTGAAGTGTGTACCGGCTGGGGAGAACCCAGGCAAGAAGAGTCAGGTCCACGCAGAGGTCAAAGGCCGGCAGCAGGTAACCGTAACAATGAACAAGCTGAGGTCAGAGGTCACAGGCAAAGTAGCAGAACGGGTAAACGAGCCAAGGATCAGGGTCACAGGAAACACAAGCGAAGTCCAATACAAAGCCAATAAGCGAAGTCCAATACAAAGGGTCATACACGGGAAGTCAAAACGTAGATACAGGATACAGGAACTGGAACAAGCAGGTCAGCAGACTGGAGCACAGAAGCTATAACCGGCAATGAGGCAGCAGGCTCATTGCCGTAAATACAGACATAGACCAATCAGGACTTGTACACACACCTGCAGAGTAATTACAGGTACAGAGCAGTACCAATCAAGGCTTGTCCCTAAACACACACAGTTGCAGGCTAACGCCTGATAATCAGCCCTAACGACTGACACTTAATGCGCATGCGCCCAGCTACCAGCACCGCCGGGACGCAGCGCTAATGAAGTAGCGTCCGGCCGTTGCCATGGTGACGGCCGAACAGGAGGAGGAAATGACGTCCCGGTCGTCAAGGTGACGGCCAGGACGCTGTGGCGCATGGGAAGCGAGCCGCGGCGGCTGTGAGTACCGCCGCGGCTCGTGACAGTACCCCCCCCCTTGAGGAGGGGTCAAGTAACCCCGACACCCAGATTTTCTTGGAAATTTCTTGAAGAACTCCTTCAGCTGTTTAGGAGCATGAAGTTGTCTCCGAGGGATCCAAGAGCGTTCTTCTAACCCGCGATTCCTCCACTGCGCTAAGAAGTGCACTTGCCCTTGCACCTTTTTAGAATCCAGGATTTTCTGAACCACGTATCTTCGTGGCTTGCTTGCATTTCTCCCAGACAAACTCGAAGACTGGAGTTGATTTGGATAAAGTACTGGTTTCAATAGAGAACAATGAAACGTGTTGGGGATTCTCAAGGAACGTGGAATTTTTAGCCTGAATGCAACCGAATTGACCTGCTTAATGATGAAAAACGGCCCGATGAACTTAGGGCCCAACTTCTTGCAAGGTTGCTTCAGCCTGATATTTTTCGTAGACAGCCAGACTTTCTGGCCAACCTTAAGAGAGCAGGTGATACGGTGCCGGTCCGAAAAAATATTTGCAACAAGTGAGGCTTGTCTTAAAGATGAGTGCACTTTCTTCCAGATAACTCTAAGATCCCTGGCAGTGGAACGGATTTCCTGGATACCAACGGACTGGAGAGAATACAAAGAGTTCGATCTGGGGTGAAAACCATAATTGCAAAAAAACGGAGAGGTTTTGGTGGACGAGTGGCAGAAGTTGTTACAGGCAAATTCCGCCCAGGGCAATAAGGAGGACCAGTTGTCATGGAACTCCGACGTGTAGCATCGCAAGAACTTCTCCAAGGACTGGTTAACCCTTTCAGTCTGCCCATTTGACTGAGGGTGGTACGCTTATGACAAACTAATCTTGATTCCCAGGAAGGTACAGAATGATCTCCAGAACTGCGCTATGAACTGAGAACCCCGATCAGAGACGATGTCCGTAGGGAGTCCATGGAGGCGGAAAATGTGTTGGATGAATAGGACGGCCAAATCTCGAGCAGTAGGAAGCCTGACTAGTGGAATGAAATGCGCCATCTTGCTGAACCGATCAACCACGACCCAAATGGTATTGTGTCCCGCAGAGGGTGGTAGATCAACTATAAAGTCCATGGACAGATGTGTCCAAGGTTTAGCAGGGGCGGCTTACGGAACTAACTGCCCTACCGGGCGAGTCCTGGGAACTTTGTTCCTGGCACAAACTTCACAAGACAGGACGTGACTTTTAACGTCAGCAGATAGAGACGGCCACCATACGGTACGGGAAAGTATCTCTAGTGTTTTGTAGATGCCAGGATGTCCAGCAGTCCGACTGTTGTGTGCCTCAGCAAGAACTGTCTTCCTTAGATGAACTGGGACAAACAAACGTCCTACCGGAGTGTTATCAGGAGCCAACCTCTGGAACCTTTGTAAGGTACAGCTCAGATCTTGAGTTAATCCGGCATGGACCATTGACACAGGAACAATAGGCTCTGGGTTAGTGACTGGAGGATGATATGCCAGAAAACTTCTGGACAGGGCATCCGCTTGAATATTTTTAGAACCAGGACGATAAGTAATAATGAAGTTAAATCGGGTGAAGAACAGTGACCACCGAGCCTGACGGGGGTTTAGACGTTTAGCTGACTGAATATACTGCAGATTCTTATGATCCGTTATAACGGAGATCTGGTGTGCAGCGCCTTCCAACCAGTGTCGCTATTCCTCAAAGGCCCATTTAATTGCTAGCAATTCTCGATTTCCCATGTCATAGTTGGTCTCCGCTGAGAATTGGCGGGAAAAAAAGGCACATGGATGCAAGTGGTGAGTCTGAGGATCTTTTTGTGACAAGATAGCTCCAGCACCGACGTCAGAAGCATCTACCTCGAGAATAAACGGTACCTTCGGGTCCGGGTGTCTGAGGACCTGAGCGGACACAAAAGCTTTCTTTAGGGTTTTGAATGCATTTATTGCTTGTTGTGACCAAACAGCCGGATCACCTCCTTTGCGAGTCAAGGAGATGATAGGAGCCACGATGTCAGCAAAACCGCCAATAAATCTCCTGTAATAATTGGCGAATCCTAGGAATCTCTGGACCGCCTTGAGGTTATTGGGTTGTACCCAATCCAGGATTGCCTGGACCTTGGTTGGCTCCATGGAGAAACCCTCTGAAGAGATTATATAGCCAAGAAAGGATACCTTCTTAACCTCAAACTCACATTTTTCGAGTTTAGCGTAAAGATGATGTTCCCGTAGTTTCTGTAGGACTTGTCTGATATGACTCTGATGTTCCGGCAATGAATTGGAATATATGAGAATGTCATCTAAGTAGACAACAACAAAGTGTCCCAGGAACTCACGTAACACCTCATTAATCAAATCCTGGAACACAGCAGGAGCGTCACTAAGGCCAAACGGCATGACCAAGTATTCGTAGTGGCCCGAGAGCGTGTTGAACGCCGTCTTCCACTCATCACCTGCTCTAATGCGTATGAGGTTATAAGCACCACGAAGGTCAATTTTTGTGAAGACAGTTGCTCCTCTTAACTGATCAAAGAGTACAGAGATGAGAGGAAGAGGATAGGTGTTTTTAACCGTAATCATATTCAGTCCCCGATAATCGATACAGGGTCTGAGTCCACCGTCCTTCTTGGACACAAAGAAGCACCCAGCCCCTACTGGAGACTTGGATGGCCTGATGAAGCCTTTCTCCAGATTTTCATCAATGTACTCCTGCATGGATTTGGTCTCTGGACCGGAGAGAGAGTACAAACGTCCCTTGGGTAGTTTAGTACCTGGAATTAACTCGATGGCACAGTCGAACTCCCGGTGCGGTGGTAGAGTATCAGCAGCCTTTTTAGAGAAGACATCCCAGAAGTCATGATACTGGGAGGGAAGCTGCTCCGGAATGGACCGAACCACACGTCAAACAGAACTGTGAACAATGAGAACTCCACTGGACAATCTCTCCTTTTGCCCAATCTATGACAGGGTTATGACGGGATAGCCAGGGGTGACCTAGAATCAAAGGCACTGACGGGCATTCGATGAGACGAAAGGCTATAGATTCGGAGTGGAGAGCCCCAATCCTAAATTGTAGTAGCGGAGTCTCCCAGGTAACCTTACCGCCTGGCAATGGAGCACCATCTAGGCCACATACCGTGATGGCGGATTTGAGTTTAACCCGCGGAATTCCAGCAGAATTAACTCGTGACATATATGTGGTAGAATGACAAGAAAATTGTCGCACATCTGGATAACGAGCTCGCCAAACATCCACAAGCCCCATCCCCTGGAGTTTAGAGAATGCCGTTGGATGTGAGGAGTTTAAGGGTGTTGTAATAGGAGTCTCTCTCAATCTGTCAATCCTGGGATCAGGCACATTATTAAAGTCCCCCATGCAGATAACAGGAGTATATGGAGATTTGGATATGAAGGACGTCACCTTTCCAAGCACCTCGGTACCAAATGGTGGAGGAATATATATTGCAAGAATTATTACTAGAGAGGAATCAATTATTGCTCTTATAAAAATGTACCTACCATAAGGGTCTAATTGCAGACATTCTAGAGTAAAGTGCAGGTTTTTCTTTATTAAGAGAGAAACCCCCCCTGGAACTTGGAGTGTGTACAGAGTAGTATGCCCACCCCACCCACAGTTTTTTAAGTGTCATTACATTACCACCATACAAATGCATTTCCACCAAGCAAACAATGTCAGGTGTGTATTTTTCAGGATGGAAAAGCACTAAATTACGCTTAACCCTGTCATTTAAGCCCCTTACATTCCAGATGAGCAGGCAGACCCCCCCCCCCCCCCCTCCCACCACATGGCTAACCCCTACCATAACATATCAGGTTACATATATCTGACGATAGCGGGACCACACTGGTGCAATCACCATACAGTTGAGGCATATCATGTACACAACAAATATACATCATTACATTATGCATTTAAATACAGTTTGAACCTGCCCCACATTAATCCCACAGAGCACCTTTATCAAAGCATAACAAAGAATTCCACGGCTGACATTCAAGAATGAAAAAAACAAAATACATATATATATATATATATATATATATATATATATATAAAATAAACAGATCAAACCATTCCTTTCCACCCCGCATACTCAGCGAAACAATAACAGCTAGAGTACACTTAGATCCCTAAACTATTAAAGATTACCCCTAAATAACCTAACTGTCTATCTAAATACAAACGTTGGGAGCTATTACTAGCATGAGGTCTCCTGTATTTTAAATCCTCCAATTCTGCCTGAATGAACCCTCTACCAAGAAGCCAATTTATAATTGTAGTGAGAGAATCTAAGCAGTATTAGAAAACATCAAGTATTAAACAGAAAAAAAAAAAGAGACTTAAAACTTAAGCCATCAGCTGTCCAAGTCATCAGTCGGCAATCTGCAATCCAACAGCATCTTTAGGCGACGTGAAGTAAAGTTTCCTCCCATCTGCTGATACGCGAACTGGGATTTGGACTTGAGCGAACTGGGATCTGGACTTTTGTACATCCAAGGCGAAGTCAGGGAATACTGAAACAATATGGTTGTTTTACTTAAGGGGGCCTTGTTGTCGCATCAAACAGAGAACAGCATCTCTGTCCTTGAAATGTAAGATCTTTGCAATAAATGTACGAGGTGAAGCTCCAGGCAGAGCCCTTTCGACCGAGAAATGAGGGGAAAAGGCTTCTTTCCCAAATTCTTGAATCAGCCAATTCTTTAGAAATGCTTCAGGGTTAGAACCCTCAAATTTTTCTGGAAGACCCACAAATCTCAGGTTACTACGCCACAGTCGCCCTTCCATATCTGAGAATTTTTGTTTACATTGATTTATCTGAGTCGCTAAATCCGCAATCTGACTCTGTATAGGAGCGCCAGCATCCTCCAATGAAGAGATTCTATGCTCTGCTTCTCCCACTCGTTCTCGCATTTTTTGAAGATCGTGTCGGATAAGGGAGAGGTCGGGCTGCACCTCACCTATCCTATCTGTGACCTTTTCACTAGTTTTGATAGCCTGAAGTATCTGCTGCAAGGATGGAGAGGTCTCAGTGAGCTGTGGACTCAAAGTGGGTGGGTTATCTGATGCTGTAGCTGGATGACCATCATCTTTAGGAGCAGTTAATGTACACTGACCAGCATAACGCTCCAGTTTAGCCACTGCGGCTGTTGCAGGGTTATGTTTTCCCATATCGCTGCGGCAATAGTATATCAGAGTATACAGCAATGAACACCCAGGGTTTTTCTCCCATTTTCTTCCTTCACCTGAGACAATAATACAGAATACTGTTGAGAAGTCACTGACCCACAGAGAGTATCCCACTGTAACTCTCTTACAAATTATTAGCCTCAACTGAGTTTACTGAGTTAAAAGTGTCTTACAGCAGATCCTCCCTGCCTGACCTACACACACCAACCGTTCCATCTCTGTGCACATTGCTCTTCTAGTCCTTCTCATTTTGCTTGCAAGTGTTGCTCATAGCAGATCAAATTTGTCTTGTGGACGTTTTTGAGACATAAAATGGTTTGCACACTTTACCATCTTTACTGCGCACCACTTTGCTCGAGATTACCGACCCTTTTTTTCCCCTCTTTTGACCACCTTGTGGCTGTGTTGGTACTTCTGTGATGTCCAGGCTGTCTAGTGTCAGTTGGCTGGCATATATAGGTGTATCATGTTGCTCTGCCATATCAGAGATTACTGCTTCAGAGAGGACAGCAGGCTGTGTAATGAAAAATAAAAGTAAAGTAGTGAGTATAAAATTACATGCATGTACCAATTTAACATTTAAACAATCTTCGTCTTTCAGTTTCCTGCAACGGTAGAGCAATGGTTAAGTTATTGAAGATTTTTGAAAGTCTTTGGAATCTTCCAAACTGTGGTATTGTCATTGATGGCAAATTATGCCACTCTCAAAAAGTGGATCCTATTATTACAACTATAAAGAATTCTTCAGCATTATTCTAATGGCTATCGTGGATGCCAACTATGAATTCCTATTTGTGGACATTGGAAAAAATGGGATGGTGTCAGATGGAGGCGCATTGGAGCAGACTCCTTTCCATGACAAACTTAAAAACAATGAATTTAATTTACCATCACAGTGACATAAAACTTGGACTAAATTGTTTAACTTGTAGTTCTACAATCACCAGCATGCCCAGACTGTTAATGGCAGTTCGGACTGGCTGGGACTTGTAGTTTCACAAACTAAAATGGTGTTATCTTATTTTTCTTAAACTTTTTTTTGCCTTACTTTACACCCACTGCCCCAGAGGTGTTGGAAGAGCACCCCCCCAGCACATTTTTCACAATTTCCCTAGGGATTCAGCCCAGTTCTGAATAGCCTGGGGCTGGTTGTCCTTATGGCAGGTGGACCCCTATCTCGTGTCCCCCTGCTATAGTGCCATCTACCCAGGCTGGTTGCGATGAAATCTGGGGGACACCACACATTTTTTTCCAGTTTTCGCTGCAACCAGCAGTAGGCTGGCAGTGCTAAGGTTAATAGTGTTTATCTGGGGATATCTCACACTTTTTTTTTCCATTCCAATTTTTTACATTATACAGCCGGCAGGTCCTGCAGCTATATAGCCACTGGACCAGCTCGCATTGCCTCCTTAATGTTAACAGTTTCAGTGTCATCAATCACACTGTCTGAATTTCTTATATATATAGATATTTCTGGTGTCGGGATTTATTCACTGTCACTGTTTCAAACGATATTTCTTACCTGACATTACTTTAAGTCGGCATTTTACTGTCACTGTTATTTGTGTCTGCATTTTTGTCATAGGAAATATGACTACCACCGACTCAAATAAATATGTGTTACAACAGTGGCATGCACAAAAGCATCTCTGAATACACAGCACGTTGAGTCTTGAAGTGGGTGGGCTATAGTAGCAGAAGACCACACTGGGTTCCACTCCTATCAACTACAAACGGGAAACTGAGGCTATAGTGAGCACAGGTGAAGATTGGGAAAATGTTGCGCTGTCTGATAAATCTAAATTTCTGCTACAAAATGCAGATGGTATGGTTAGAATTTGGCATAAACAACATGAATACATGCTGCCTTGTCTCAACGATGTAGGTAGTAAGAGCAATTATCAAGAAGCAGAATTATGGATTCTAATACCAATTGGGAATCATTTAAATGCCATAGGCTACCCGTGTATCGTTGCTGACCATGTGCAGCCCTTTGTGGCCATACTCTACCCATATTCTAATAACTACTTATGCAGGATAACACTCAATGTCACAAAGCACACGTCATGACAATGACTGTTCAGCAATGGCCTGTAGTCACCAGGGGGTAAATGTATCATACCCCGGTTTTTTCAACTCGCCGGGAATCGGCGAGTTGACAGCTAAAATTTAAAGCGGCGCTGGCTTGTAAAGGCAGCGCTTGCCTTTACAAGCCAGCGCCGCTTTAAATTTTAGCTGTATGATCTCAAACCAATAGAGCACCTTTGTGATGTGGTGAAACTGGAGATTCACATTATGAATGTGCTACCAACAAATCTGCAGTAACTGTGTGATCCTATCATGTCAACATGGACCAAAATCTCTAAGGAATGTTTCTAGTACATTGTTGTAATCATACCACAAAGAATTCATGCTGTTCTGGGGGCAGAGGGGGTAAAGGGTGTCCTACCCAGAACATACATGTTCTTATATCAGAAAACTCAGGACATACACTCCTGAACGCTTTTATGCGTTAAGTTGCTGCCACATAATTGGCTGATTAGATATTTCTATTATCAAGCAGGTCTACTTAATAAAGGGGGCTCAGAGTGTATATATCACTGGTTAATATGTATTCTACAAAATATGTATATTATTCAGAAACATGATGGGCCAGAGTCATTAAGGAGAGCAAAGCAAAAAAAAAGGAGTAAATTTTCTCCTGGACAAACCATGTTAAAATGCAAGGGATACAAATGAGTTTATTATTTTGCACATAAGTTAAATACTGGCTACTTTTTTATCTAGCACACAAATACTTGAGACCTTTATTTTTATACTGAAATTTTAAGTTGATCTAGGACATGCCCTATTCCAACTATATCTCTGTCCCCGCATTTTAAATATATCTCCCCCTCCAATGCAACATGGTTTTGCCCAGATGCTAAGTTACTTATTCTTTATGCTTTGCTCTCCTTAATGACTCAGGCCCGATGAGTTCTGAAATCTTCACTTTAAGCCAATGGTTTCACCTGTGACGTACCTTAAAAATTGCATTAATACATTAACCTAAATATGTTATGTATTACAAACTTTCATGCCCTATGTCAAATAACAGAAACAAAATATTTATTTTACAACACTGCAAAACAAACAAAATGTGAACTATGTGTAAAATGTTATTTAGGAAACATTAAGATGTTTGATATCAAGAACCAATTGAAAAGTTCTACTTGTAGTTTTGAGAAGACATATCCTAGTAATTCTAGATTTACCAAGCAATGAAACAAATATGCTACTACCTTTTATTCTTACATTATACAGTTGAGCATAAATACTGTTAAAAGATGTAGCTTGTTTTAGTAAAAAGCTATTTATTGTGCACAGTGACATTTGGATACTAAGGAAAACGTGTGTGATAAAGAAAGTTATATCGGAACAAAAGTAAACTTATTTTGGTAGAATCAAAAAGTGGATAAGAACCTGGTGCATTATAATACGAATGTGCTACGAGATGCGATTATCGTATTGGTTGTCTTTATTATTCAACAATTATTTTTTTGACGTGACCCTTGTTGTGGTTGGCCAAATTCAGCCATGAAACTCTGTCATAAGCCAATAAAGAAGACACCATGAGCTGTGCGCTTTGCTTTCCTTTCTACAGGAGCGGCCTGAAACATGAAGCTCAGCGGGAGGAGACCGAGATGGCGGCGGTGGCGGGGCCGTGGTGTGGGCAGCCTCCCTCGCCAGAGGAAACGAGACATACACACTTTGCAGAGGGGGAGGGGAAGGCGACTCTCGCCTCAGACTCCCGGCGGGAGAGCTTTGCAAGCTTCACTGCACGACTGCCCCCCGCTGCCGGTCATGTGACCTTAACGTAACCGGACAGGAAAACACCGACGGTTTTTTTTCCCTCTATTACTCCCCTCCTCTCGGAGAGGAAGAGAAGACGACGACGACGGAGGAGGTGGTAGCAGTCACGGAGCACGGGCTCTGGCATTCGCACCATACGTAAAGCGGAGGTGAGTGCACTTCATCGGCTGTTCTTGCTACCACCACGTGCATGCTTTTATTGGGGTCTACTGGGCCGCATGGGGACGGTTTGACTATCGCATATAAACGCGTGTTCTCCACACCGAGTGGCCCCGACCGGAGCCCTGCAGACCCGGTAACGAGTATTACGTGGTTTTTGCCTACGGTAACATGAAATGATCTTTCGTATGTAGTGACGCGGACAGGCCTGGTCGGCCCTGGCTGCCCGTACATGGTGCGGCAGAGAACATGCGCCTGGCGGCCTTAGAACGGGCAGAGTTCTGTGTAACGTTCTAGAACGCGCAGGGGGTCCGGACAGACAAAGAGCGGCCGCTCTCGGCGGCCATGGCCCTCCCTTCCCCCACCACACTCTGTCTCTGCCGCCGCCATGTGTGCGCTAGCTCCACCACACCCCGCCTCTTCCCCACCGCTCAGGCGACAACACAAGCTGGAGCCATCTTTGTTCGTTATGTATTTCACCTTCCCCCCAATTCAGTCGCTCTCCTCCTCCTCACAGCTGCGCGGAAGTGGCTGCGCCCACTGGCTCCTCCCCCTCGGCTCTCCACACTGCTCGGTGTATCCGGCCGGATAGGACGTGTGAGGCTGGGGCTGCTCGTAGTGTACATATACTGGGATCACCCTCTCCTACAGTGGGTGACTACACCCCTGGATGTGTACGGGGTGTGTACATGGTAGAGGTCATAGCTTGGGCTCTGCTGTCACTTCTGTAAGATGTGGCTGCAACTAAAACTCACTTTATTAGTATCAACGTGAGCCAATTCCTCATTGCAAAAATGGGGTTGTCATGAGCTATCTACAGTAATTTAGGTGGTATTAAACTACTGTTAAAACATTTAGTTACACATTTACAGTTAGGTGAAATATTCAGGTAGTCGTGGAGCTCACAATGAAGCTTTGTACTAAACTATTAATTTTGTGAATTAACTTTAACCACTGTTTTCCAAATTAGTTAAATTTCACAGCAATGTTTTTAAGTGTTCTATTTAAGGCCTTCATTACATCGATATTGGAAAGTGTTTTTAAAAACACATGTTGCACTTCATTCAAATGAATGGTATAAAACCAGAAAACTGAGCATGTTCTGTTCAATGAAGCATTGAGATTGAAGAATGCAATAATGTTATCTGCACTGTTGAAAGTCCTTTTACTCTATACATCAACTTCTTAAATGCACTTGGCTGTGAATCAATTTCTACATATTATAAACTCATAATAATGTAACATCGCCAGTTTTTTGTTTTTTTTTAAGGTGCACAAGTACATTGAGATAAGCTGTTGGTAAGGTCGCTGCTGGTGGGGTCATTTAATTTCGCATCTAAAATCTCTGGAACTCTAATTCACCCCCACCTTTTATCTAATGTAAATAAACAATTCTCATAATAGCCTGTTTGTGGTACTCGTTAATCAGCAGATTTAACATTATTTCTTTACTTCTCCATAGTGCTTTAATCTTCCTCCTGTCAGTATTAGGCTAATGTAACAGTGATTTTCTGTGCATGATTTTTCTACACATAGTAAGCAGCTTGCGTGCAGAATTTCTATCACATGAGCAGGTATAGCCTCTTATGCAACCTATGTGCTGCAAAATGAGCATGTAAGTACCAAGTTCCTTGGGTTAATATATGTGGGTGCAGAAAGACTTGTCATTAGCCTTAATCTTTTCACAATACAATTGCTTGGGGGTGTGACAAGTTATGGGAATTTGCATTGTAAGTTTTGCTGTCCTCTTGTGGCAGAGAGCAGGCAAAGCGGTGGTAGGCTTCAGTCCGTAAATCAGCTTATCGCATGCACATATCAATAGTATTTATTTTTAATATATGTTTTTCCCTGTACTAGAGATATTTAAACTAAGAAGTTTGAACAACTTTCAATGCATTTAGCAAGTAAAGTTCTATAGAAAATATGGAAATGGTGGGTAAATGGTCCTACATTTCCAAAGTTGCCACTGCTTCTATAATCACTTTGAGATGTCTCCTGAATGTCAGCATCTGAGCAGACATCTGTCCTTTATTCAGACTAAACAGTTGATATGTAAAGGCTGTCTTATTTCAGCACTTTGAAAATACAACCTTTTTCCTGACCACTTCGCTGCCAACTGCAAGTTATAGTTTATATGTGGTTTCTCTAATAGGTTGCATACCTGTTCACATGTTTTTATTAGCGTTTATAAGAAGATGAGAATTTTTTTTTATTTTTTTTTTAGAGCCAGTTGGTGAGTTCTGAAACTTTTGGTTTAGAATTTGAAACTCTTAATAAAACAATTATTATTCTTGTTCTTCTCACTATAGCCAACTCAATTCATTAAGGAGAAAAACCAGCACTGACCTCTGGCAACAGAAATGTTATGTTGAACATGCCATATGCCATATGTGTATAATAAACAATGGCTATAATGAATAGTGTTAAAATTATGCTGACATCATTGGATACGTACCCCGATTAATGTCAAAATGAACTTTGATGGTATTTGTCCCTTAGTTGTAAATGTTATGGTGATGGCTTTTGTAGCAGTTCACTTTTTGGCTCCTAATTTCCTGTTATGTGCTCCAAAAAGATAATCTTTTGAAGACTACTCTGAAAACTGGGGTTTGGTTAGATGTTTGTATTTTAGGTAACATATACAGTACATGAAATAAAAGACAAAACAACAAAACATTTTCTAGGTATTTTGAATGGAGCCATTTTTTAGAAAATATGGTGCCAGACTTTAAAATGTAAAGCCGTATGAGTTGGGCACAGAATTATGATGGCCCCAAGAATACCTCAAATTTACAATATGTAGTAACAGCATAAGCCCTGCTCACACCCTTTCCCAAGGTCAAGAAAATACTCTGAAAACATATTCTGGTTACAAGAGCTAACTATTCAGGTGCATATGTAAAAAGTATACCCTGTTATAAGACATCAAGAACACCTAGTTGGATGCACAATTTTGCAGTGTTCTGCTGTTTTATTTTGTTTTTCTTATGACCTTTTACCATTTGGGCCTATTGAAAACCATAGAAAAGGGGGCTCCATAAGATTACATTTGCCCACAATAATATCCTCACAAGTACTTAAGCATGTAAAATAATAGTGCATAGGGCCAGACATTATACATTCACTGTACCTGCTCAAGAGTTGAGTCCACCAGTGACCCAATGCACATAAAGACCTTCTACCAGGTTTTGACAGCTGAATTAGTTTAATCGGGAACTCAATTTGGAGGAGAAATATTGAGAGCAATCTGTGCAGCCAATTCAACTTTTTTCCTCATGGCTTGCTTTGTAATTGTTGTATTCCGGATCAAGATGTTCTCTTTAAGCTACTTCAGAGACCGTTTTATTTCTCCAATATATGCTGTGTATATATAAATATCTTGCATTCCGGCAATATATTAGTGAAATGGGATGTATTCCCTAGCCAGTCATGCACATGCCTAAATATGGTAGCTATATTCAAATATCTGGTAAATTTGCTTCTGCTTGGGATCTGTGTAGCTGTTCCTTTCATTAACGAAATCTTCAGCTGGCGGCCCTTCCATATAAGTTTAGCTCTATTTATTTTGGGAATGCTCTTGTTTTCAAGCAGCAGAGGAAGAGTTTGTAGGGGCTACAGAAGCCTAGCAAAACTAACCTGTTCTTGTACAATCGGTAGGAAGGGTATTAAAGTTAAGATCAGAAATAGAAAGCCTGCCTTGAAATTTTAATATCCATGTAAATAATTTTGTGGCTGTTGCTGCGCCAATGTCCTTATTCCGAGCCCTGTCTCCTGTAGTTCAGTTGGATGACAGTGAATCAGGTTCAGTTTATGGAAAAACCTGGAAAATAACTGATCTGTACTATGCTAAAAGACCACTGGGACTTTGGCTCAGGCATAAATAATATCATTGTGAAAGAGGACTATGCCAACAATACCTATTTAATCTCAAAACATATGAGACACCGAAGACTCGCCAAAAAGTTCTCTATGGCAATATTAAATCAAGGGGAAAGTGGGCAGCCCTCCCTCATCCCCCCCCCCCCCACTTTTTTTTTTCTTTCTGGTGTGTGGAGTTCAATCGATTGGGAAAAATGTACCAGGAGTGAGTATCTGGACCATGTGGATATCAGTGGGCATCTGTGGACCTCATAACAGCATGACACAATTTATTGGACTTGAGGTCCACAAGTAGTCTTGTAATATTAGTGATCACTGACTGCTTCTAACAAAGACTGCTTGGTTTGTTGTATTAATGGCATTGTAAATCCCACTAAACTGTCTTATAAAAATCTTAATTATAGTGTACAAAGAATTGTACCAGTATTTATTATTGAAAGACTGAAGCTCAATTTAGTCGGTAACATCTTTTTTTTGTAAAATAGCTTTTTATTGAAAGTCATTTTATATAGCATACAAAACAATAAGTGGATGTAACAGTTGTATCTAACTTTCTTTTATACAGTGAATATTTATCAGATTATTTGAGGTGCTACTACCAAATTGGATTAATTATAAAAGTTTCAGAGTAGAATTTTGTATTTTATGACCTCCTCACCCATACTTGCCATTCCTATAGATTTCACTTTACTTTTAATTTACATGTATCAGAAGGGCCAATGTTGGTACTGTTTGTTTAGAGTGACTTAAATCCTTATCTCCTAATAAAGTGAGGAAATACTTAATCTAAATGGATTTGTGTTAGCAGTATACAATTATTGCATAACTTACTCAAAATAATGGGTTTTGCTTTTTTTTTTTTTTTTACAGGCACCATTGAGAAAAGATGGATTTGGCCAACCATGGACTTATACTTTTGCAGCAATTAAATGCCCAGAGAGAGTTTGGCTTCCTATGTGACTGCACAGTCGCTATTGGAGATGTCTACTTTAAGGCACACAAGTCAGTCCTTGCATCGTTTTCCAACTATTTCAAGATGCTCTTTGTACACCAGACGAGGTAATGAAAGTATTTCATAATTTATTATATTTTATTTTAAATGTGCAATTAACATACTTGAAGCATTTAATAAAGGGCAGTTGTAATCCTCTAACCAGGCATTTTGCATAGGTTATTGTTTCCTGGGATTTATGTAGTTTTACCATATTTTTTTGTAATGAGCATCCTTTTATAAGCTTGGGTGATTACTTTGCAGCCAGTTAACCATTAACAATGTATGAGCATTGTTAAGCTAGCTTTAAGTGAGAACTGTTATGCAGTTTGGGAATTTGGAAATTGCGCCGGTCAATTTAAAATAAGTAATCTAGAAGACGTTTCTTAAGCTTACTACTTTTAATTTAAGTTGGTTGTATTGCATCTGTTGTGGCCTAAAAATGTCACTTAATTTTTATTCCGGAGCCACCCCCCCTCCCATCCTCCCTCCAAGTGACTTCACAAGCATGGATGATGTGTATACTGGTATGTCCCATACAGCTCAGGCATTGATGTGGATTATTAAAAGTGTAAAATGTTCTAATGTATGTTAACTGTATTAGAAGTACTTTGTGTATAGGACCACTAAACCTAAAATAGAAGTTAAGCCCTATGTCGGGCTAGTAATTTTGAATGGATGTGTATGTCAAGGCATTAAGAGCTTATCAGAATGGGAGACTTTTCAGATAAGGTTGGGAGACCTTTTCTTTGGCTGGGTACACACTATCTAAAATTTCTCCCGATGCGATATCCTTAACTTTCACCAACAGTCCTGAATAGCATGCTGATTCATGTGTACACACTAAACACATTTTCCTCGATTTACATTCAGATCTGTGCTCTTCATCTGTCATAACCATCGGCTAAAAATATTGTGTGATTCTATGGACGCTGGTGGTCGTGAGTGCATACACACTTCATAATTGGAACAATATATTTAGTCTGTATGCTGCAATGTTTAGATCTTTAAACCACACTAATGTGTATTGGGCCAAACTGTCATTTATCATTTCATTGGCCCTATCGGCTGAAAACCCTCCGGTGTGTACCCAGCCTTTCAGTTGACATTGAAGGACACTGCAGGCAGTCCCCTTTGATCCTATAATGATTAAGAACACAGAATAATAGATTCAATTTACATTTTATGTGCACATGGATGCAATGTCCAATATCTCATTTTGTTAAGGTATGGGAATCTTTACATTTATATTTCTGAGTGTTCGTAGTTTTGGGGGGGGGGGTTCAAATTTAGGTTAGTAATTTGTTAGGTTGGTAATTTTAAAAACCTATATATGCTTTCTTATATTTTGCTCCCCCTCCCATTAATGCCTCCTTATGATGATATTTTCTTTACCTACAGTGAATGTGTTCGCTTGAAATCAACAGACATCCAGCCGGATATCTTCAGCTATCTCTTACACCTGATGTACACTGGAAAGATGGCACCTCAACTGATCGATCCTGTACGCCTTGAGCAAGGAATAAAGTTTCTGCATGCCTTTCCGCTTATCCAGGAGGCCAGCCTTGCAAGTCATGGTGGGTTTTCTCACCCAGATCAGGTTTTCCCACTTGCATCTTCTCTTTATGGGATTCAGATAGCAGATCATCAGATAAGGCCACCACCAAAAGTCACCCCAGCAGCTGAGAAGTCTACACGTGAGGCTCGACCTCAGACATCCAGGTTGAATCAGGATACATCATCAGATAATGTGCAGTTAACTCAACTCCCATCTTCACTGCCTGCAGCAAACAGGACAAATTTAACTTTCTCTGAACCTGTACATGCTCCTTTGTCTCCTGAGCCATCTTCTTCTGTTCTTCCTGCAGCTTCTCTGGAAGAAAACAGCATGGAAGAATCGCCAAATGAGGAGCAGAACACATCCCTGACAATTGCTCATGTCAAGCCAAGCATCATGAAGAGGAATGGAAGCTTCCCTAAATACTATGCTTGTCACTTGTGTGGTCGTCGCTTTAACTTGAGGAGTAGCCTTCGTGAACACCTTCAGCTTCACACAGGAATGCCATTTAGCTCCACGACTGGGCAGGCAGACACCAGCATTTCCCCTTCCTTCTGCAACAATGGATCAGAGATGGGTAAAGAATCCATGGAGACAGCTGAGACTGGCATAATCAGTGACAGTGATATGCCGCAGATCTCGGACTCTCCAATAATTGATGGGCAGCAGCAAGCTGAGACACCACCACCTACAGATATTGCGGACATAGATAATTTAGAGCAAGCTGATCAGGAAAGAGAAGTGAAAAGGAGGAAGTACGAGTGCACTATTTGTGGGCGTAAATTTATCCAGAAAAGCCATTGGAGGGAGCATATGTACATCCACACAGGCAAGCCGTTCAAGTGCAGCACCTGCGACAAGAGCTTCTGCAGGGCAAACCAAGCCGCTAGGCATGTGTGTCTAAAGAGCTCTGATACCTACACAGTGGTGGATAAGCAGACTCTGGAGCTGTGTTCGTTTGATGAAGGCAGCCAAATGGACAACATGCTAGTTCAAACAAATAAACGTTACAAGTGCAACCTCTGCGACAAAACATTCTCAACGCCCAATGAGGTAGTCAAACATACGTGCCAAGGCCAAAACTCAGATGTCTTTGCTCTTGAAGAGGAAGGGAAGTCCATCCTGTTGAGTAGTGGGGACTCTGAACCTGCAGAAAATGAGCACTCTATGCTAACGACCATTAAAAAAGAGCAAGAAACTGCGCTAGATTAGTTTTGATAGCTACATATATTCTTCTTAATTTCCTACTATGTACTAATTTTTTTATTTTTATTTTTTCCCCCTTAAAAAAACAAAAACAAACTAATTTCTGTTTCTTCCGTCCTTTTTAACTTTCTTCTGCAGTGTAGGATTTGGAATATAATGCAAAACCCTGGGGACTTGTTTGGCAAACAATGCAAAAATCCATTTTATCCAGGGCAATATGCATATATCCACTTTTTTCCTTCCTTCTTTCTTTTTTTTTTTTTTTTTTTTTTTTTGTTTTTGTTTGTCTTAAGAAAACTGGAACAATGAAATGGCCTCTGTAATGTCAGTAGAACTACTGAAATTTAGATGGAATGCATTTTGTAGATGAGAAATGTTTAAAATGTATTTGTGCATATTTGGGAAGCGAGTATTTTGGGTAAGAGAAATTTAAATAAATATAAATGCATACATGTTTAATATATCATGTTTGTTTTCCTCACAGTGCATGTCCTTGATAATGGGATGCGGGGCATTGACTGACACATATCAATAGATGATCAAGGGTCATGTGATAAACAAGTAGGGTAGATCTCTTGAGGTATTTTTATTTTACTGCTTCGATAGATTTACTTTAATACAGTTTGGCACCATTTAGAACTTTAATGTGATTTTTTTTTTTAATTTTTTTTTTTATTATTTATTTATTTTTCTCTCTCTTCATTTGACACAAATAAGATGGAAAAACAACTGTTTCTCCTGTTTTGGGTGAGACAATTAAGCAGGATTAATAGTAAGATGCCTATTTGAACTACTTTTCCAGCCTACTTCCGATCATAGTGGTGTAAAATTGTATTCAATGTAGTTGAACCATTAACGTGTTGAGAAATACTAAAATCAGCAGGTATTGATTGGTAATAAAGTAAAATCCATAATATGAAGAATCTGTACTGCCAACGAGTAACAATCATGAAATAGGGTATATAATTTAAAATACAAGATCAAACCGGTCAACTCCCCTATAGAAGTTGCATCTTGACTACTATATTTTTGTTTTGGGTGACTTTTTTTTTGGGTGTTTTAACAATAACAAACTCAAGAATTAAAAGTAAGTTTCATATGTTCATTTTTATCCCCCCAATTATTTTGGTATACAATAAAATTCAAATAGCAACCTGCTGTGCCTTACTGCTTACATAGGTGATGATCCCCAAGATATACTTCAGATACAGTTAACTTAATTTAAACCTGAATAGAGATGGTCTTGGCCCATATCTTAACTGTGATTTGCAGAAATATTTTCCCTCTTCCTAAACAATTGACCTTTACGTACAATTTAGAGCACAACAATCTTTATATGCCAGTATGTTTAAATATATGCTACATTTGTGCTTTGTAATAGCTGAAATAAAAACATTTCCTTTACACACAGTGTTATCTAGCAATATGTGTGGAAAAGGTATTTTATAATGAATACAGATAAAGCCTGAGGGAGATAAAGTGGATTTTTTTAAAATTTTGTTTATTCCCCTTATTCGATTTCTTTTATGTTGTGCTTTGGTTACTTGCACAGTTCTGCTAGATTTGTTTTTGCAGTCATCATCTGCAGCACAGATTCTTGCTTTGCCTGTAACTTTATCATGTCTCCTTTTTTTGTTTGAACATTTTATTTCAAGGAAGTCTTTAAAGCAGCAGTTCTAGAAAGTGGCTTCAGATAGCCTGTTGGGTGATATCCGTTGTCACATATAAACTTTATTTTCTTCAAAATAAAGCAATCCTTTTTTTTCCAAAAAGTGATGTTTTGTGATTTGTTTAGCAGTTTCTTCCCTCATCTGTTCTGGGTATCTGTCATCCAAAAAATGTCTTTACTGTCATTCTAAAATGTTTTTTAAATCTGCTGATAATTACTTCTGAGATATTTCAAGTACTGGGTTGTCTTGGATTGAGCCAACACTGCCATTGATCAAAGCATGGTAGCACATCCCAGTCAGGTTTAATGGGACCATCGCACCTAAAATGGCAAAATGTTTGTGAATTAGACATTTGAGGGTGAAGCTGTGATGATATTATACTTTTATTTGCACACCAGGCTTCCTCGTAAGACTGTTGAATGTATACGGCTGGAGTTGGTAGTGGTAAAAGTGCAATTGGCTTCATAGGAAGGGTATTTACGTGCATGTGGCTATATCTTGAGAAAACGTTAATTGTGTGCATGTGTAAATATATATATATTATATTATATTTTTTATTTTTTTTAGCGTAAGCCAGCGGTTCCCAAACTGTGCGCCGCGGCTCCCAGGGGTGCCGCGCGCCAGCCATAAAACAAACAAACAGAAACACTTACCAATCCGCCGGGCGCCGGGACCCAGCATCCTCCTCTCTCACGCAGCCTGTCATATCAGTGACAGGCTGCGTGAGAGAGGAGGATGCTGGGTCCCGGTGCCTGGCGGATTGGTAAGTGTTTCTTTTTGTTTGTTTTATGGCTGGCGCGCGGCAGAGAGGGCAGAGGAGAGTGACAGCGTCAGAGGAGGGGGACAGAGGAGAGTGACAGCGTGACAGGAGGGGGACAGAGGAGAGTGACAGCGTGACAGGAGGGGGACAGAGGAGAGTGACAGCATGACAGGAGGGGGACAGAGGAGAGGGACAGCGTGACAGGAGGGGGACAGAGGAGAGGGACAGCGTGACAGGAGGGGGACAGAGGAGAGTGACAGGAGGGGGATAGAGGAGAGTGACAGGAGGGGGACAGAGGAGAGTGACAGCGTCGTGACAGGAGGGGGACAGCGTGAGAGAGGGCAGAGTGTCTGGATGCAGAGGGGGCATTTTTGCATACAACTAAATAAGCATTTCTGTCCTGACCTAAATACTTATTACAATTTTTTGACCCAACTACTTCTAAAACAGGACTGCTCAGTAATTATTTTGGAGGGGTGCCTTAAAAAATTATGGAGTCTCTAAGGGTGCCGCAAACTGCAAAAGTTTTGGGAACCACTGGCGTAAGCTCAATGTGTATTTCAGACTTTTAATGAAGAGCACTTCATTGTTGATGGGGTACTTGCATATGTAGCAATTTAAAAGTCCCATCTGGCAAAATCACATTTTGATTCTGAAAAAACTAAAATACTTTCTACAATTTTGATATTAAATTTTCTCCTTTTTTTTTTTTTTAAAATAATCTAGACTATTAGTGCACCTCTACAGCTTATTTCCTGACAGTGTTAAAGGCAGAGTAGAGGGTGACTGGAATGTTGTCTGTTATTTACCTTAATTTAAATTTCAGAGCAGTAATTATAGATGTCCCATGACGTCACCGTTTCGTGTAATTTAGTTTTCTTTACACCACATTTAAAATTAAGGTACATCGCATATGTGCTAAACTGTACTTAACATTCATAAATTATATTGTTAAATATGACCTTTTAGATTGCCTATTATTAATATCAAATTTGCTGTTTTGACTGAGGCAGTCCTCAGTGCTTATATACTATCTGACACCTAGCTGACATAGATATATGCCCTGCAAAGATAGTCCCCTTTCTTGTTCTCTTCCCACTAGAACTGTGCTGTTTCCAGGAGCAATTTCATTGAATTCAGTTATTTTCCTACGTCGAACGTCACACAAAAAAAAAAAATCCATCAGTCCTGGACGAGAAAAATAACGTATTTATGAACTTTGTTTCATTTAAAGGTGTTTAACCTCATACATTTTCTTCATCAGTTGGTAGAGAACAAGAATACTAATAATACATCACTTATACTGTCCTTTCCAGCATTTATCTCTATGGCTCCCTTATTACCTCTGTTCCCCTCCTCACTCCATGACACTACATCAATGGTACTTGGCTATACTTTATTTAACAGGGAAAGGGCAGATTAGACACTAATGCTGATGAAACAACAAGCATATTTGAAGGTTTGAGTGATATGTGAAGCCTGGTAGAGGCACATTTACATATATCTATTTAGACATCCATGCTTACATTACTTCTGCAAGCAAAATTGTTTTTTGTTAAAACTGTTTTATTGTCTCTATAATGTTCAACTCCTTTGTTTTATATAACTTCACGCCCTGGCATAACTTATATCTGGAGTGATAGCATGTGCTTAGGATGTTTGCTGCAATTATATGCTTATAAATTGGCTTGCAGAGGATTGGACAGAGTGAAAGAGGAAATGTATATTGAAATAGCTGTGATTTTTACTGTACAAATCTGTTTATTTACAGTAGTTGGGTTCTGATAAATTGTCTACTCCTTCACTTTCATACCCATTCAGTGGCTACTGGTGTAGTCTATTACTAGAGATGCTCACTGACCCCCGTGTCTTGGTTTTGGATCTGGATTACCTTCAGGTTTTTGTTTTGGTTTTGCCAAAACTACCCTCGCGTGTTTTGGTTTTGTTTTGCTTTTTCTAAAAAAAATGCCACTTTTTGGGTGAAAATGACATAATTTAGCTATTTTGTACCTACATTATTATTAACCTCAATAACACTAATTTCCAGTCAATTTTTAGCACCTTACAGGTCACAATATGATTTTCATATACTTTTGCCCAAAAGACTGTCATAGCTCACCCCCCAAATAGTTGCCAGTGTTCAGTGCTTCAACAGAAGTAATCGGCCTTGAATTTATTTATCAAAGTCTCCACTCGCATTGTATTGTGCCATAGCATTATTAATAGGCCTGGCAGTGTTCTTTAAAGAGTACTGACATTGTACTGTGCCATCAATATGGATTCACATCAGTCAAGAACAGACCAGGAGCACCAAGCAGCTGCTGGCACCAGTCCTGATGATGGGCTTTAGCAGATGCCATACAGGCATTCCTGTGTTAAAGACTGAGGTGCATAGTGTTTTTAAAGTGAGGGAAACCAAAATGTAAAAAAACACAAATTTCCTTGGTAAATTAAAAAACAGGTGTGATCAAGTCAAAGTTAAATGGGGTAGGGATTGATGTGAGCTAACATAAATTATAAGTATATCTTATAATTATCTACATAACGAACATAACTTGTGGTTTCTGCGTAGTTCTCATCTGCTCTATACAGCGCAGCACAATTACTGGCGCTATTTAATTAGCTGCTGCTGAGGATGATAACGGACGTGCAGGAGATGTTGTCTGTGGCTGGAAAAATTTCTGGACTTTACCGCCATTCTCCAACAGCATGTAGGAGATTGCAGCAGCATGTACCCAAGCACGGCACATTTTTCCGAAGTAGGCTACGCTGTGTATCAGCGGCTTCCCTAAGAGACATCCAGCTGACAATCTGTTACAAAAAGAAAGGGATGTCATTGCAACATAGCTAATCCTGCTTGGACTCTCCAGAGGATGTGATTTCTGATAACGACACAAATATTGTTAGAGCACTGCAGCGGGGGAGGGGGGATTCCATAACATTTCTTGTTTTGCTGACACAATCAACTTGGTGTTACAGAACTTTAAAGAAAAAAAAAATGAAAATGTCATGCAGGAGATGCTGTTTGTGTCTTGAAAAAGTTAGGGACATTTTCGGGATTCTGCAACAGCATGTAGGAGAATGCAGCAGCTGCAAGAAGACTAGCATTTGAGGGGAATGTACTTTAGTCCAGCGAAGTAGTCACCTGTGAAGAGAGTGCAGACACGGTTAGCTTGAGTCAAGTGATTGCCTTAATTATACTTTTTGAGAAGCAGCTAGAGAAATTTTACGGATGAAATAAAACTAAGTAAATCTTCTAACTATATTGTAATTGTAGATTAAGTACTTAATTCTCTTTGCCAGGATCCAAGAGCTATCAACATCTTGTAATGACGTCTCCTCCTTCAGTTTCTCTGGCAACTGCTTCTCGGAAAAACTTAGCTTTCCCAAGACACCCAGTGGTGATGCAGATGAGTCAGCACAACATTTTGATATTTTCTCTGCTCTAAAAGAATTGCCCAAAAATCGTGACGGCTCTACCATAAAATGAACTACAAATTCCATGAGGAAGGCCATTATCGGCAATTACATCAAAGTACACAGACTTCTATGAGGGTGGATTCCAGCGGGGATGAATTAGTATTGTTTGAGGAAGATGTACACAATGATGAGGGTGATTATGATGACAGCTAGATTTCAGCCCCTACTGCAATCTACACTAAGAGAAGGGAGCTACCTGATGCTGGTATGCCTGGTAATATTTTGGGTAGAATGGCATGTTGGCAATTTTATGTTTTCTACAGTAAACTTTTTTAGAGTTTTTTTTTTCTTTAAAAAGTTATAAACTTTTTCTTTACCTTTTTTTTTTTCCCTGACTTAAAAACAATATGCACTTTAACATAGACTTTAGTACATGTGGTAGAAGGAATAGTATCATCATCACTGAGACTGGAGAGTGACAAGAACAATGCCACCCCTCCTGTTTCTGTATGAGCTATGGTACACTAAAATGTAACTGCAGATTTAGACCAAGCCAGGCAGGCCTATAATTTCTATTTCAGCAATTAAAATGAGCAATGGAGCTTTTCTCTTTGGGTGTTCTCTATTTAACGCAGTAGAATTTGCCTGCAAATTCTACAGACAAGCCTGCTTGTCTTCCTCTTCATAACTGACTTTTAGCAATTGAGCACTCGTCTTTGGGTGTATATTAGACTCTACATTGTGTAGTGCAAATTCAGAAAAAAGAGTGCTATATTAGGATTTTAGCACTCAGAAAATTCAGCTCTTCTATAACGGTGTATATGAGACCCCAAACCCTTTGTAGTGCAAATTCAGAAAAATTACCACCCTCCTATTTCTACTCTATCACTTTGCCTGCTCTATACTGTGACCCGTGTTGCCTCATTTTGGAATCCGAATAGGCGTGATAGTACTGAGCCGATACTCAGTACTCTGAACCCCAAAGTTCGGGTGGGTTCGGTTTCAAGGAAACCGAGCCCGCTTATCTCTATTAGTAACTAATCAACAGTGGACAAAAATGTGTGTTTGAATGAGGGGTAATATCACAGCTGTACTAGTAAGTGGCCAAAAGACAAGGTGCTGTGAATGACATGGCATTGTGTGCTAGCACTACTATACAGAAAGGATGATGCTGCTGAAGGCGATAAACCTACCCAGTGCTCTATCGCGGTTATAGTCTTTTGTGTGACCAGTACTCCTTGTCCACATATCTGTACTTAAGCGGGTACAATGGCATTTTCTAGGGACGGAATGACTTAACCTCCTGGTACACAGCTGAGAAATTACTGGTTAGGTGAAATGTAATAGAGATGGAATTTGGTAGCATTGACATATGACCTAAACCCTGATGCAGTGATACCGGAAATTGGTCGCACATCCAGTGATAAACTCTGCCACAGGGTGCTGGCTGTCATACTTTGTTCCTCTTGAAAATAATGGTTTCACAGTCAATTGTTGTTAAAAACTATGCTTAGTCTTTGAGATCCCCTTCTGTATAGACGTTTCATCCCAGAAGGTTAATTGGCTGCTATTAAATTGCCCTTAGTCTCTCTCAGTCTGTGTGTGGGTGTAAGTTAGGGGATTTAGATTGTAAGCTCTAAGGGGGGCGGGGACTGATGTCAGTGAGTTCTCTGTACAGCGCTGCGTAATTAGTGGTGCTATATAAATAAATGATGATCCCCAGTAGCTGCAGCCCTAGTGCTCAAGGCTTCTTGGTAGTCATGGATTGCTTTACTGGAGTCAGTGAAGATTTGAAAACTGGATGCCTGACTACATACTAATAATAATGAGGAGATTGAAGATGAAAGTCTTAATGGTGAAGATTGCATGAGGTGCTATTCCTTCTGCTGGTACCTGATGTTCCTGCTTTTTATAAACCATTTGAATAAACTCCCTGCAAATGACTTAACAGGGAGGGGCTACAGCTGCCTTGATAAATGTCTGGGTTGGGATAAATATATTTCTACATGCAAGAGGCATATTCTTTTTGGTCTCTTACCCAGACATGACAGTGTGCTCATCATGGGCATGAGGCGCTACAACTAGTGGTGCTTTACTTGGACAATCATCATCCTCATTATCTTCTTGAAGTCCAACACATTCACCATTGTCAGATTATTAAAGTAATTCTATCGTTTCCAAATAAGCATTGCACAAGCGATTGTGTTTTCAAAGCACAAAGTAATTTATTTTAGCAGATGCAATAATTTAACAATTTATTACATGATTATAATACAGTACAGCCAATACCAAAAAGAGATAAATACATACCGCGCTTGCGTTCCCACAGGTACCAGTGGACAGTATTTCACTCTAGAATACTGTGGTTAGAGTAGACTGAGGCTAGTGGGAGCACAGCTATGATTATATACATTCAGTGTTACAGAGAGAACAATGCAGATGACGTGGCTTGTTTCTATAGGTCCAGACTTCAGATGGGTCCAGTGTAAACAGGTCATAGGCTAGTTCAAACAACCCCCTCAAAGGCTGAGGGTCAACATTCCAGATGATTCTCCCGCCCAGAGACCAGTTACAACTAGTCCATTAGCATTTTACAGTTTGGTATCACTCTGACTATTTATTCCCTATCATCAATAACTAGAGTATGCAATATGCGATCTCTTTGGCGAATGAACCGGACAGCTGCTGATGAATAGGGGATTAAAATGATATCAGACATGACACATTTCCTATAACCTGAACCTTAAATAACACTGAAGTGTACATACAATCATAATATATAAACTAATAATAAACTAAATACTATCTGCTCATAAATCACTGTGGAATGAAATCCATATAAATATGAAATATATAAATAACTAAATGTTGTAATGCGAGTGTATGCGTGCATATTTTACCGTGCGATTGCAGTATGCCACGTGTAGCGTGGCATACTGAGTGCAATCGCACAATAAAACAATATTAACCAATATACTTTCGTTCATCCAATTATACGACTTCGACAAGATCCACATTTACCCCACTAATAATATTGCACATTGGTAAGTTTCATAGTAAAATATTCAATTTCTGTGTCTAAATCATGATGATTACTACTCCTCACATTTACAAATGAGTGAGGAATTTTGGAAGTAGACTGCCCTATAATTAGTGTCAGAATCTGAAATGTCAGACTTGTGTATATAGCACTCATAGGGGCATATTCAATCAGGATTTGCGTCCGTGATTACGCGCAGTTGCACAGGTGCTGGTACCGCAACATCACCCCTATGGGGTGCTCACGGATATCAAGTTACAATTTGCATACACCAGAACTTAGAATTTTGAGGACTTGATAAATCTGAAAGTCAGATAAATCAGATTCCATCTGTACTGCAATTAATGGTTTTTTTTAGTTTTCCTGTTTTAGTATTTTAATGTATATGAATTTTGTCTAAGCTTAGCGCTCTAAGTTGTTTTGTTTTTTTTCACTAATGAATTGAATTTGTAGGTTACAGGCAAACACTGTTTTTTTTAAAAGGTTATCTAGCACCCATTTTATTGTGTCTTTTTTAATGAAAATTTAGACTCTGCTCCACAATATTCAAATTAATTACACCGTGCCATGGCTCTTGGCTACTGATTAGTACAGATATAATACTGCCCCTCTTTCAAATTTCACAGTCAAACACTTGGGGGTAAATTTATCAAACCGACGGTTTGAAAAAGTGGTGATGTTGCCT
This sequence comes from Mixophyes fleayi, assembly GCF_038048845.1. Lineage (NCBI taxonomy): Eukaryota > Metazoa > Chordata > Amphibia > Anura > Limnodynastidae > Mixophyes > Mixophyes fleayi. Next base: position 271,230,402 of record NC_134404.1, read on the forward strand.
ATAGCAACCAATCAGACTCTAGCTATCTTTTTGTAGAATGTACTAAATAAATCATAATTATAATATGGTTGCCTTAGGTAACACATCTCTACATTTTCAATCCAACAGCTTGATAAATTTACAGTTTGGAGTTTTAAGTTAAAGAACATTTTTTTTTGTTTTCATTTTTTTTTGGGGGGGGAGGGGGTAGTTGTTGCTTAGAGTCAAACCCAGGCAAGCTACTCTCGATTGCTGGCTTCGCTAAGAAGCATATTGGTGTCACTCTGTTGGAAAAAAACTCAGAAGTGTCACAGCAAACTGGCTCACCCTGCTGAGCCTCTTTCTCTGGATTTCTCAGTGCCGATAATCGAACGAACATTGTGTGTGTGCATTATGACTGGGTGAAATTTAACACGTACCATGCTACATATATTAAGCATGTGCAGAATTTCTTACAAAATGCGAGGTTGTTACAGAAGAAGCCTGCTGTGAAATTCAAAGTATCTGGGTATTTTCTACATTACCACATGTAGAACATTGCAGCAGCTACACAAAAAAAATTTAGGTGCAGAATTAAACGGAAAAAGATGAGATTCACATGTTGTAGACAAGTGTAGATTTTTACTGAGTACCGGACAATGAAGAATGGTAGGAGTACCCGGGGTCCCATACTTTGTCATGGAGGAGACGGTAATATATTCCATTGAGGCCATGTATCAGACACAAGACACTATGCTTTGGAGGTCTGGAGGGTGGGGAGACTTCCAGTCTTTAGCTATCTGAATACTTGCCTCTGCACAAACATGTACTAGCTTTCTACTGTGTTTAGTAAAGGATTTGACTGGGGAGCACAACAGCATGACCATTGCATCCGGGCTTACCTCTATGCCCAAAATTGTGATGAGAGCAGAAATTTGGATCCATAAATTGGAAATGCTGGGGCAAAGCCACTGTGGAAGTCAAATAATTGGATGAAGTAAACTAAATTGATTAATATTGTTTTACTGTGCAATTGCGATTAGTGCGCCCCGTGTAATGATGCAATCACATGTATTAATAACACACATTTACATTCGCACATTCATTAAGGTTCCAATCCACATTTATTATAAGTAAAATGTATTAGAGATTATACATAGATATTATTAAAGTTAAGGTATTCATGTTTCAGGTAAAGAGTTTGGTCTCATATTAAACCTTATTTCATCAACATGAACTGGTTTCGACAACTTGCGACCACTAGATGCGATCACTACGCTATGAGCAATATGAGATTAATACTCAAAAGTACTTTGTTTATGGGTCAGTTTAATCTGGTTATTCGGCAGGAAGACATGTAGGTAACAGTTAGAGTAACTTGTTCTGACCCATGACCAGCAGAAAACTGGATCATCGTTAAACCTGGACTAATGAAGACCTCTCTTGGTGTTATCTGTATTTATCTGTATTTTATCTGTGTATATTCGTGACCTCATCACTGTTTTTGTTAACTGAAACTGCATATAAGCGCCCTGGAACAGTGTCTTTTTTTTTTCTCTTTTCCTTACAACAGACAACATGATTGTATCTGAAACTGGGCCCAGGATGCGCTTTATGAAAATATAATGTATTCGGGTTTATACTTTCCTGTTTATTGTTATATCTGTTATGCTCCAGTATGGCTTGCTATAAATCCTGCTATATTTTGCTATTAAATCTCTTTGTGTGTTGGAACCACAATAATCGCATTGGAAAATGTTTAGTGGTAGTGATAAAACAAACATCAAACACCACCAAATATGAAAAAAGACCCCCACACTCCCACAGGCTCTCCAGCACAGATCCAATGTCCCCGGATAAATTTTGGCTAGTCTTGTTGGTACCATTTACCACTTTGTAAGTGTTTTCTCTAATCACAGTGTTAATGGAGATCCTAAATCTGAGCTGGGAACATCCCTCTTGCTCCAGATTTTCTGGGTGTCAATTTCCCATGCGGCCTCAAATGGTTCAATGGTATCAACTTCATATTTTAGGAAGGCGTGGTAAACAAGGGATATCATTCCTGGTATATACAACTCCTCTCAAAAACTGTTTGTTTACGCAGTTTAGTCATCGTACATTGGGTTTGTATAAAGCCCCGTATTTGATTAGAAGCGAAGTACAAAGATGAAGAAAGGTCTGTTTCAAAGTCAAATAATTGGATGAAGTAAACCAAATGAATTAATATTGTTTTACCGTGCGATTGCGATTAATATGACACGTGTTGTGATGCAATCGCACGGGTTCATTTAAATTTCATTACATTTACATAAACACACTCATTTACATTTGCACTTACACTTGTAAATAATACACATTTATTAAGGTTCCAATCCACATTTATTTATTAATAAAATGTATTAGATTGTTTATGCATAGATAATACTATAGTAAAGGTATTTATGGTTCAGGTGTTTTAAAAGGTAACGAGTTTGGTCTCATATTAAAGCTTATTTCACCAGCATTAACCCGGTGTGGACAGATTAGCGATCGCAAGATACAAGCAATATGAGATTAATACTCAAAAGTACTTTTTGTGTGGGTCAGTTTGAACTGGTTATTCAAAGTGAAAACGTGGACAATAGTTGGGGGAAGTTGCCCCTCACCCTTTGAAAGGATCAAATGAACTGACCTATAACCAGCAGGGAACTGGAATATCATTAACCCTGGACCAATGAAGACCTCACTAAGTGTTATCTGTATACTACATATAAGCATGCTGGCCATTGTTTTCTCTCTCTCTCTCTTTGATCTCACTACATGTGACCATTACTGGGTGAAGCACTTTAAGGAAAATGTAATGTATTCAGGTTTTTTTTATACTTTCCTGCTTTATTGTAACATCTTTAATGCGTAAAAATGGCTTCCTGTAAATCCTGCTATATTTTGCAATTAAATATCTTTGTGCTTTGGAACCACAACAATCGCATTGGGCAATGTTTTATTGGTAAGCGATAAAATAACTTTAACAATTTGGGGAAAGCATTTTTCTGCACAGAAAACAAGGGTGTATGTGAATTGTGGGATTGTGAAAGTACTGGTTAAGGCAAATGTTCTGTTGAGAAAACAGGGTATAAAAATTGACCGTTGGAGAGGTTCTGTTGAGAAGACGTATAAAAATTGACGTTGTGGTAGTGTACGGTGAATTAAGGTAGTATACAAGGTATGTGGTGAAAACAGGTAGTCCCAATTGCAATCGTAGAGCCTGCAGATAGCTTAGTATCTGTAAGCTGCGAACGGACCGCACGATTGTTCCAATTGTAGACAGTGAGAAGAAATTCGCTGGAAAGGCTGATATTCTTCAATACTCGGTTCTCCCAGTTCTAGAGTACTAAACAGGTGCAGGAAATTGCAGTGTTGATATTTCCGTCAGTCCAGTAGAAAGTGCCTCCTTTAGGGACCTTATTGCGTACACCTGCAGTCGCATGTGTTGCTTAGTGATACGCAGTGGAGAAGAAGTGAGTGGACACCACAAATCTCACACAGGAGTTTTGCACTGCGAAGCGTTAGAAAATTCTGTTTTCATGTGGGTGCTGAACAAATGTGTGAGATGGCCGATATGCCCGACATACAGGTCAAAGTAGGCCCGATAGGGTCAGTTTGTGAGTAGATATTGTAAGGTAAGTATACAGTAAGATTAAGTATACAGTATACCTTGGTATACTGTGATCAGTGGGTCAAGGTTACCAATGAATTTATGAAACCTTTTTCCCATAATGCTTTGTAATATTTATCAAGAGGTACTGAATAAGGTTAGTGATAAAAATATTTGTGAAAATTGAGAATTAAGCTGTTTATAACAAATAGCAAATGTAACTGATAATCTGTATTAAGTGTAACTATTCAGGTTTAAAGCTGAGTTACTTAAATGTATATTTTTTGTGTGTGTGTTTGTGTATGGTGTGTGTTATTGAAATTAAGGAAAACACCCTGCAATAGAAAAAAAGGCCGGTTTTTCAAACAGTCTGAAGAAACTTTTGTTTTTATTCCATGCATAAATTGCAGCCAGGGAAAAGAAGTGTACAAAAGAAATTTGTTGTGTCTATGCAATGGCTTATATTCAGTAATCCTAGAAGAAGAAAAAAAAAAATCAAGATTCACATGTATGTGCTATTCAGTAGGTGAGAAATATCCATTGTGTCCAGACAAATGCTCTTACTTAATTGACCCTGACTGCAATGAAGCTATATAGCCTTAGAACAATAGAAGGTTTGTAGATAACCGTTGCTAGGGAATTTTCCAGGTCACCAAGGAATGAAAGCAGACAGTTTTTTATTGTTTGTTTTGTTTTTTTTTGTTTGTTTTCTGTTGTCTTGTGTTTACTTACCTGTCGCTGGTCGATGATAAGAATTGGAAGTAAAAGAAATATAATGTTTGTTTTTCTCTGTTATTTGATGCTAACTTTGTGTTGTTCTTTTCTTCTGTAGATAAGGACAGACAAAGAAAAATATATATATTTAGTAATTAAGGGGATTGCAGGAGAGGTACAAAGCTTTCCCTTAAAAGACAAATTAACAATGGTTCATTGTAACACTCTTCTAATTGCAGTGGCACATGATAATTTATTTGTTTGAGATTCATTAATTAAAATGAAGTGTGTACATACTCTGCTATAATGTTGTTTTATGTATTCCAGGAAGACACACATGGTGGGATACAGAGTGTGCGTCACAAAGGGTTAATTTTGCACTTCTCTATTATAGTCATGAAGTCTATTGCAAAGGTATATAGTTGTTATAAACATAAGATACCAAGTTCCATAGGAGCTAAAGATTGACAACACTGGATTGGATGGGTGACGTAAAATCCCTGTTAAACTTGATAAGAATAGGGAGGGGTCATAGTTTAGTGAATAGCTAAGGGGATTAGTGGAATAGTAGAACCATTTTCCCATAGTGTCCAATCCAGCTGTCATTCTGCTGTAAAATCTCCTTTTCTGTTTGTCTGCAAAACCTTTTGTTGTTATTATACTTTGCTCTCCTATTTTTCATGCTTTACATCTCCATCAGTATCATTCTTTTCTTATAATGAGATACAAAAACACGTAGGGCCTGATTCATTAAGGAACTTAAATTAAGAAGTTTCTTATTTAAGTCTGGACAAAACCATGTTACAATGCAAGGGGTGAAAATTAGTTTTCTGTTTTGCACATAAGTTAAATACTGACTGTTTTTTCATGTAGCACACAAATACTTGATAGCTTATTTGTACACTGAAATTTAAAGTTGATATTTGTGTGCTACATGAAAAACAGTCAGTATTTAACTTATGTGCAAAACAGAAAACTAATTTTCACCCCTTGCATTGCACCATGGTTTTGTTCAGGAGACTTAAATAAGAAACTTATTAATTTAATTTCCTTAATGAAACAGGCCCGTAGACATGATCTCACTCATGGGGCAAAGACATTTGTGTCACCGGACAGAATCAGGGTTACACACACTACACTGACATAGTCACGGAAGTAGCTAAGGGTTTGTTTTTATTTTTATAGAAGCTGCTGATTTTTAAGCAGGAGTTTCTGTTGTAGAAATATGATTCATGTTTTATAGATTGCACAGAATACAAAAAGGAAGATACCACATGCAAAGTGTGCCTTTATATGCACAAAGGGCGGAAGGAGACAGGAGACTCTCGCTGAAGGTAAATTAGGTAGACATACAGATATACATCTCTGTGTAGAACATTGGAGTAAGATTTTTTCCACAAGACTTGACAGAAGTGAAACCCTAGAAAATGTTAAATTTTCATGTTTTATATTTTTCACCGTTTGACAGACATGTACTGGATATTGTTATAATTGACAAATTGATGAACGTGTTATAGAAATGGACCCCTTTGCCTCCCTCACTTAGCCAAGTAGCTGAACGTGTGGGATTGAAAATGGCATGTGAATTGGCAGAGGGCAAATCAACTGATATACATTGGTCTTCAGTATTTTTCTAGTATAGGGGGCGACTGAAGAACTTTTATGACAATGGCAGTACATAAGTTAAACACTCACATTACATGTAGGACTTGTGACAGTGACACAGTTACCAACTGAAGTAGCTGTTATTTAAGTTAACACTTACACACGACTGTCCATGATTTTCACAACAGGGCGGACATAGTTGTCAAATTGGCAGCAGGATTTTACATGACAACCGACAGATCAATGTTTTGTTTTTCTTTGTATTGTTTTAAATTGTACACACACATAAATTAGTTAATAGATTTGTGTTAACTGAAGAATAAACAGTCTGGAAGGCGAAGGGATGTGGTCAGGAGTCTGCTGGACCCTGGAGAGATGAACAAGGTAGGCCTGTGGCTCCCAGAGTGTATCTTACAGGCCTAGCTGAAGCAGCACCTGGTCTGAATAAAGAAGGTATGTGCAAGCGGGTAAGAGCATACTGGTATGCATCAGACGTTCTTCTTAAGCTTGTAGGAAGGCAATGTCCTGCCTTACTTGATTGAGAGAAAATGTCAGGAAGTCAATACCAATAGAGCCATCCCATACCCCTCCTTCAGATGGACTTTCTCCAGGTAAAACAAATCCACTTCATCCAATTACCACCTTGCAGGATTCTCAAGTATGTACTGGTGTACCGATGAAATTTATCTGGGTAAAGGGTTATTGAAATGTTTTTAATGCATTGCTGTGTTATACTCAGGGTTTTTGTTAGTAGATGTGGTATTCTTAGAGTTATAGAAAGTGATAGGGGTATTCATTTTATTGATAATAACTTTATAATGTATGAGCAGTGATAGTAAGTTACCTACTTTTGATCAGCCACAAACCAGTGGAAAAATAGAGTAGCGGTACTAGCTAGAACGAATTGAATAGAATGAGGGTTGAAACTTGATTGTAGTGGCTGGTAGCTTCGGCCACTAGTCCTCCCCACTATCAAAATCACTCCTAAACTGCCTCTTAACCTGTCATCTTTTGAAATGTTTTTTACTTTTCTTGCGATGAGTTTGTAATGGAGAGACTATACTAGATCTTGAAAGGAAAAGCAAATAATGAGACAGCAACAAAGAACGTTCAAATCACTGTCTCCTGAGGTGTTACGCTAACTGTTATTATATTGGACTGTGAGAGTATGTTGTGGAACTGTAATTTCCTACGCTCAGGTTGTTAGAGACAGGTACCAAGTGTTGACCACCAGCATCAGGTCCTTAGGGGTAGCAGAGACACACTGGTACCCATTCCATCCACTGCAGAGGAGTCAACACATGGAGAAGGTTCCAATTACACTCATGAATCTGTTCTGGGAGATCCCGATTGCAGTTAACAACACCTGAGCCAAGGACTTTGCAAAGACTGTTATCCAGCATGAAGTAGCAGTTTTTCCTGTTTTTCCCTGTCCAGTGTTTCTCTTATCTCATTCTCTTTTCAGGACAGTCAATTCTTTCATTTGTGAATAAGTGACAGAGGTTGGTTCAGATAATGATATTGAGGAGCTGGGGATGAAGGAGAAGTTGTTAGCAAAATTGGTCCAGCCAATTACTCTATTGAATTCATGGGTAAAGGAAAATTCGCTAACCTTGGAGCTCGGAGACAGTGTAAAGGGCTATTGTCTGAGGAGTATTGCACCCGTAAGTACGTTGACCCCATAGTTGGAGAGGTGCATCCAGAGATGCCAGTCCAGTAATATTCGGACTTGAGCAGGCATCCTTGAGAATGATTCATTCTTGGGTGGGTAAGGTCTTAGGCCAAACTAAGTGCTGGGTGTGCTCTCGCGTGCCTCAGAGGTTATATTAAGTAGGACTATTTCTCTTTTCACTAAATATTCCTGAGGTACCCAAATTATGGGGTGGGAGGTCACTAGGGGAAGGTAATACAGCTAGGTCACTTAGTTTGGAGTCTCCCAATATTCGGCAGGCCGATCACTGTTTCATGTACAAAGAAACTTGAGTATTGGGAGACTGGGAAGGATGAACAGATAATAGCCCATCCCACAAGTGTTGATGTAAAACCCGTTGATATTATTAGAGTGTATTTACTAACACAGGTTGAAGGATAAAGGACATTGTTGATAGACATAGGATGATGTTATTGATGAACATGTGTTATTTAAATGTCATCTAAGCTAATTGACATGCTTCGGACAGATGAACATGCTAGGCATGAAGAACTGTAGTAGAATATTCTATAATGATGTTACACATTCCTCGTATCTTGTATCCTTCCAGATAATGTATTACATGTCTGGGTGAAGGGCATACAAAAGGTTATCTCCAAGCTCCAAAGGTATATGTTCCATAGGAAAAGAAAATTATTTCTAGGATTGTGACTCTCTTTTATGTTAACCTGACTGCTAACCACAGACAGTGTGGTCATACGTAAAGGGGGGCATACATTACAGAACAATGAAACATACTACGGAGATCCTGCAATAAAATTGTTAAGGTGAGAGTGTTAGGTGTACTCTCAAAGAGTGGGGCTGTCAAAGTCAAATAATTATATGAAGTAAACCAAAATTAATTAATATTGTTTCAGCGTTCGCTTGCGATTAATATGCCACGTGTTATACAATCGGGATATTCACCCAGTATGTGGGTGAACTGAGTAATGCCAGCTTTCTGCCACAGTGTTGAGTATGAGGTAGAATTACCTTCCGGGAAATCTGGCTGGTACCATAGCAGCGTAAGGGGGAAGGACAATGTTGTGAGTTTTCATATTTTGTGAAGCGTGTCCCATATATCCAGTGTAAATTGAATAGTGAGGTGAGAGTAAACCGTGGCCGGTCTTTGATTCTGGGGAAGCCAGTGGAGAAATTTCAGAGTGTGAGCTGGTGTAAGTCCGTTTTCTAGGTTGTCCCATCTCTTAGTCCCCGGGGCTGACTGCGAGGAGATAATATGTCTGAGGCTGACCGCTTGATAGTAGCATTCAAAGAGCTGTAATCCATTACCCCCAGCTTGTGAAGACTTAGCTAGAGAGGATCGTGTGAGCCTCGATTTTTTTGTCCCCTGCCAAATAAATCTACCACAGATTGATTGCAAATTTGCCAGAAAAGGACCTGGGACGGGGATTGGTAGTTTTTGAAATAAGTATAAGACACGGGATAAGACGTTCATCTTAATGACACTAATCATATCGAATCAGGAGATACTTAAGTTCTCATTTATTGATTCAAGAAGAGAGTTCTCATTTATAGATTCAAGAAGAGGGGTATAGTTTGCCTGAAACAGCTGTTTGTACTCTTTAGCAATCTGGACCCCTAGATAACACAGGGCTTTAGGCTCCATTGAAAAGTGAACAACAATTCTAGCGCAGCCTTAACTGAACTAGAGACTTGAAGTGACAGGGCCTCTGATTTGAAGTTGTTGATTTTGTAATCTGACAGGGAACCATATTCCGCCAATTCCATGAGCAAAGAACGACTGTGGGGATTTTGTGTTGGTTAACATGTGCTATAATGACTATTGTACGTCTAGTTTGTCCAGAGCTTGTCTGGTAGGGACAAAACCCACTTTGTCTGGAAGAACCAGGGGTGACATTTAGGTATTTAGATGGGTCGCCAAAATGTTGGCTAAAAGTTTTACATCAGCGTTGATTAATGAGATGGGATGATAGCACAGCAAGTTGGGTCTTTGTTAGTTTTGGGGATAACCACTATAGTGGATCTGGTGGATTCATCATGGAACTTCCCTCCATATAATATATTGTGAAACATGTGGGTCAAATGGGGCACTAGTTCTTTGGAAAATGTTTTGTAATATAACTTCCTAAAGCCGTCCAGGCCTGGGGCTTTAGAGCTTTTCTGTGATTCAAATGTAACTTCTTCGCCTATTGATATCACGGAAGGGAAGAAATCTGTTGGGAGGAAAGTGTGGGTAAATAACATTTCTCCAAGTATGTATGCGCTTTGTCCCTCATGGAGTTTGTATAGGTTCTCCTAGTAGTTACATAACGTGTCATTAATGACCCTAGGATCGTGGGACATATTACCTTTTTTACTCCCTGTGATGTTAATACTTTCCTGTCAAAAAAAGACAAAAGTATTATAGGAGTGATAGCTTTATTGGCTAACCCCAAAAATTATTATTATTATATTTGCTAGCTTTCAAAGCACAGAGGCCCCTTCATCAGGCAACTTTACAAATTAATGACTAAGAAACAGGCACAACATTTAACAGCTGTTACATCAAGATATTTGTACAGAGGGAAGGGGGGATATATCATTAAGATAAGCTAAAGTAATGAAACTGAGGTTTTTGTTACAGATGGAAGCGCAAAGTCCTATGAGTTCAGAGATCTGGAGTCACTTTACTGGGGAGTGTGAAGTGTGTCCAAGTAGTGGGTCATAAATCCAGGTGTTAGATTGAGTCCTTGTGTCAATGACTGGAATGTTCTTATTAGCTTAAATTCCCAAATATTTCTCTCCCTGTCATTTTTAAACAGACCTTTCAGTATTAGGATTTTTAAATCTGTCATACTATGTCCTGGTCCAGAGAAGTGTTACCCACAGGGGTGTCCAGACTATTCTTTATTGTGGGTCTATGTAGATTCATCTTGGATTGTAGTTTCTGCTTGGTCTCTCCAATGTAAATTCCCTCAGGGCACCTTGTACACTGTATCACGTACACCAGATTGGAAGATGTACTTGTGAATGTGTCAGTGATTTTATAGTCCCATTGTGTGTTGGGTATGTGGACTGTGTTTGTTGGTAGGACATGGGTGCAGGTTTTGAATTTTTTGTTTTTGCAAGAGAAGGTACCAGTCTCTGATGGTGATGAGAGGGCACTTCTAACGAGGAGATTTCTTAAATTTGGAGGCTGTTTGTATGAAAGGAGAGGTAAATCTGGGAATATTTCCATCAGTCTATTGTCTTTCTGAAATATGAGTTGAATGTCAGCAGAAATTTTCCCCACGATGTTCATGTGGCGATTGAAAGTGACCACTAGGGGCACCCTGCTGTTAACCTCCTTCTGTTAGTAATACAGGAAGCTACTCCTTGGGATCGTTGTGGCCCTGTGGATCTGTTCATCTATAACTATTGGATGGTATCCTTGTTGTAGGAATGTACTCCTCAATGATAGCAGGTGTTTTCTGTCTTCACTGTCTGAACAAATCCAAATGTATCTCAGAGCTTGGCTGTAATTGATGGACTTCTTTATGTGTCCTAGATGAAAGCTGTTCCATCTCAAATACGCTGGGCAGCCTGTAGGTTTATGATAGACTGATGTTTGTGTAGTATTGTTTTTATTGTATAGGGAGATCATGTCCAGGAAATGTATCTGAGATTGTGAGTAGTTAAGAGTGAGTCTAATGGTTGGGTGAAATTTGTTGACATTTTTATGGAAAGTCAGCAGCTCATCTTCAGAGCCAGTCCAGATTAGTAGCAAATCATCAATATAACGGAAGTATGCTAGAGGCTTCATTGTGCAAGTTGATAAGAATTCCTCCTCTAGTTTAGCTATGAGAAGATTAGCATACTGAAGTGACATCTTACTACCCATGGCACTTATAACATCACCTAATCACCAATAAGGAAAAGAAACTCAACAGACTAAGGATGAAAGCTGGTCTCAATGTGCCAGACAAAAAGCAAAATTCACATAACAATTTGGCTACATCGTCATCTGTCGTGAACCTCTCACAATATGAGCCAAGCACAGTGGAAAAGAGTGTTTTATCCAGAAGACTTACATTCCGTCCCACAAAACCACTCACCATGGCTCATTTTTGCAGTGATGTGAAAGAATTCTTCTAAAGATTGCAGCTGCTGATTTTCCATAACAACTTCAACATATTTCACACAACCATTAGACTCACACTTAATTACTCACGATCTCAGATACATTTCCTGGACATGACCCTATACAATAAAAACAATACTATACAATCAGTCTATCATAAACCTACAGGCCAGCCAGCATATTTGAGATGGAACAGCTTTCACCTAGGACACAAATTCGTCCATCATTTACAGCCAAGCTGTGAGATAAGTTCGGATTTGTTTAGACAGTGAAGACAGAAAACAACACCTGCTATCCCTGAGAAATACATTCCTACAACAAGCATACCATCCAATAGTTATAGATGAACAGATTCACAGGGCCACAAGGATCCCAAGGAGTAGCCTCCTGGATTACAAACAGAAGGAGGTTAACAGCAGGGTGCCCCTAGTGGTCACTTACAATCCCCACATGAACATCTTGGGGAAAATTGCTGCTGACCTTCAACTCATATTTCAGAAAGACAATAGACTGATGGAAATATTCCCAGATTTGCCTACTCCTTTCATACAAACAGCCTCCAAATTTAAGAAATATCCTTGTTAGAAGTGTCCTCTCATCACCATCAGAGACTGGCACTTTCCCTTGCAAAAACAAAAAATGCAAAACCTGCACCCATGTCCTACCAACAAACACAGTCCACATACCAAACACAACAGAACTATTAAATCACTGACACACATGTACATCCTCCAATGTGGTGTACGTGATACAGTGTACAAGGTGCCCTGAGGAAATTTACATTGGGGAGACCAAGCAGAAATTACAATCCAGGATGAATCTACACAGACACACAATAAAGAAGAGTCTGGACACCCAAGTGGGTAAACACTTCTCTGGACCAGGACACAGTATGACAGATTTAAAAGTCCTAATACCGAAAGGTCTTTTTAAAAATTACAGGGAGAGAAAAATCTGGGAATTTAAGCTGATAAGAACATTCCAGTCATTGACACAAGGGCTCAATCTAACACCTGCATTTATGACCCACTACTTGGACACACTTCACACTCCACAGCAAAGTGACTCCAGATCTCTGAACTAATAGGACTTTACGCTTCCATCTGTAACAAAAATTTCAGTTTTATTACTTTAGCTTATCTTAATGATATATTCCCCCCCTCTGTACAAATTTCCTGATGTAACAGCTGTTAAGTATGTCTGTTTCTTAGTCATTCATTTGTAAAGTTGCCTGATGAAGGGGCCTCTGTGCTCTGAAAACTAGCAAATATTATAATATTTTTTTGAGTTAGCCAATAAAGGTATCACTCCTATAATACTTTTGTCTTTTTTGACAGGAAAGTATTCAACACCACATATATTTTTCTGGCTAACATGGTACTGCAATAATAATTTGTAAAAATATTTTTTTTTGCTACACATTTTTTTAGTCCCTGAGAGGTGATTGAGTAGCCAGTTTCGCTCTCAGTCTATTGGTCAAAATTGTACTGCCTGTATGTTTTAAAGGTGTCCTTTTACTTTACTGCTATCCTAGCTGCCACTCCTGTACTACTATGTTTCTTACATTGATATCACATTTTTTTTTTAAACTGAAATGTTTTTGTGGCACTGCCCTGTCACTAATTTTAGCCAGCCAGCTTTCTGCAGCCTTTGGGCGATCGTGGTGAAAATAAGGGCAGTTGTGAGGTGATCTTTTAGACTATAAAAGAATGTTAATTATGAAATTAATGTTATAAATATTAATATAGGGGATAAACAGGTCAAATGACATGATTTTATCAGTTTTTCACTTTTTTTTTGTTTTATTATTATTATTATTATTATTATTATTATTATTAATAATTTTTATTTATAGGGCGCCACTAGGTGTCCGTAGCGCCGTACAGGGACAAACAAAATTACAATACGAGGAGAGACAGCACAGTACAGTAAACAATAATCACAGTAACTCCTTGAGCTCAAAGCAGTTTTAAAGAAATCCTTAGCCAAAATGAAAAGAAGAAGATGCTTTTAGAACCAAAACTTGGGGGTCTGCGCATATCTTTAGTTTTTACTTAAATTTCCAGTATCACACCTAAAATATACAAAACTGCATTTTTAAATTTCACCTGCTTTCCCAGTACCATCGATTGCGTAGTTTTGTAGTGCTCCTCACAGTGACTGTCTCTTTATGATTATGTATGACCTCATCATCAAGAGTAGGCACTCAATGGGAGGCGAAAGTAGCAGCACTTGTCAAAATGGTAATCTATTGATTAATATGAGGATCGCAGCAGCTGTACATGCATAAGTGGAAGATAGTATCTCCTCGCGGACAGCTCCATTCTAGAGAGGTCAGGGCACAAGGATTTCACCTCAATCCCTCCTGTGTTTCCTGCTGCTGACATTGCATTAGCAGAACCTAGAGGTTAGCCCACAGTGCAGATTTCCTTTGACAGCTGTTAAAAAAGCTAAATGCTAGCTGAAAACCCAGCTCCAGAGAAAAAGTGCTTCATAGTTCTTTTTGTTTTGTTTCTCTACATCTCGTAAGTGATTAAACAGCTGCTGAAAAATTGTCTGGATACTATTGTATCTATTTGCCAGCAGGAAAAGGCTCAAACTGCTTCTGTCAAGCAGCTTTTTTGCTGTGTGAAAAGCACTTGTGTGACACTACTGTATGCAGAAGCAGTTATATATATATGCATGTAGTATGTTACTTTGTTTTCATTCAATGCGCTAAATACAATTTATTTTTTATTTAACACAACAAATACCAGATGGCGGAAAATAATAAGCTTCAAACGGCATATTTTATATCTACCAGCTGTGTACATTGGTTCATGTCCCTATTCCATATTCTGATGTTCAAACGCCCACTATTGGTTCATAAAGAAAGTGTTAGGTCTGCAAAAGGAAAAAGGTATTTGCAAAGTACTGTCTGCGTGCACATAAGAAGAACCCCCTTTAATTGACACAATAATTTAAACATTAATGTCTAATTACTGTCATATGTTTAACTTTTATTTTACATTTGTGTCCCTTTGATCGTAGTGGCCAACTGCCTGGTATGCCTACATCCAAGGTGGTGTAATAATGCGGCTATTTTGGACAGCACAGGCAACAATGGGGACAAATGTGCACTCTCCACTGTTGAAAGTTCAATAAAATGTCTCATGTTTTTCCTTCTGTATGGACACAGAATAATGGGTAAAATCCTTGGGGTAAATGTATCAAGCTGAGTGTTTTCCGGCGGGTTTGAAAAGTGGAGAAAAATCCCAAGAAATTGTAAGATAATGTATGGGATGTAGAGAAATGTATGTTCCAAGCAAAACAAAAGCAAACAAAAATAAAAATGGAAATAATAATAAAAATGGGTGTACATAAAAAAAAATATATAAATGGAAAAATAATTTGTATAAAAGGAAATATAAAAAGGAAAGTAAATGTAAAAATAAAAATATAAGAATTAAAAATTTAAATATAAAACTGAAAATTAATATATAAAGGAATAAAGGAAAAAAATAAAATAAATATAAATTAAATTGAAGAGAATACAAGCAATCATTTTTTGTATCTGTCACCCCCTCTCTCAGCAATTCTAATATGTTCCACTCCCACAAAAGACAAAAATGTAGGATCTGGATTACGAACCTCAGAAAAGTGCCTGGAAACACTATGTAGTTGATATCTATTGAGAGATCTTCAACTGCTTGTGGCATCCTTTAAGCCAGCAGGTGATCACCTATTACTAATGCTCTTGAGTAATGAATGTCTGAGTGATTATTTATGTGTTATAGGAGCTAGACATTTTTTGTGCTGCATCTTTGTTTTTGTATTTCCAAAGGCAAATAGCAGCTCCTTTCGTCTAAATATCCACACCCAAAATGGAATAATCTAGGATCAAAAAACATGGGAAGAAAGGGCGCTCATGGTTTAGTAATTAATGTACAATCAATGAAACTACAGAATAAAAGCAGCGTACATTTTTGAAATGAAGATAAAGCTTATCTGTGAAATACTCAATAGATGTACTACATACAGAATCCTCAGCTCTCACTTGGAATCTCCTCATTATTTGTGAAGGAAATACACATTGAGAAGACAACCGTCCATGTGTGAAATTCTTTAAAACAGACAATTTGTATTTTATACAAGGTTACAGACCCCTACAAAAGGTAGCATAAAACATTGCTTATCTGAATCCAGGGTGAAGTTGATAGCAACTGTGATGTTGAAGCTGTCTGGATCAGCAGGTGTAACTGCTCCACAAATATCGCACTGGCAGTAAAAAAAAAATAACTAAAAAATAAAAATATTGTGAGTACAAAACCCTGCATGTTTCGTTCTCTCAAACTTCATCAGGGGTATAAATTGTCCCCACAGCCTTCAGTTTAAAACACAAAGGATATTTTATGAACCAATCATATGTCACTTACTCAACTGCTGTTACCCTACAGGTTTCACTAATAGACTTCTCTCACCCACATTTACATCAGATGTTCTGTCCCAATTTGTAAGAATTAAGTCTGATATTGTGTCTTTGCAAGTGGGCTCCCTCACCAATTGAGGGATGCTCTTTGCAAGGAATTCAGAATGTCCCAACTCCTAGGGAAACTTGCAAAAGACCCCTCCCAGTTCACGTCTGATAAATTAAAGTCTCCCATGATTATTACCTTGTCCTTTTAATCCTATTTTAGTGATGTCCTGCAATAGGTTCCTGTCCAGATCCTCTTCCTGCTCTGGTGGTCTATAGATCACCCTCAGTATGAAGAATAACCTTGTCCCCTGTTTCTATGGTCACCCAAAGGGCCTAAAGTTGTTCTTCAATGCTTATTCTTTTTTTCACCTACATTGCTTCCCTTCCTCTGATTCTTCCCACTCTGTCCTTCCTAAAAAAATTATTATATCGGTATAGCTATGTCCCAATCATGATTTTCATTGCACCATGACTCCTAATAGCCACAATATCCAGATCATCCCTTGTCATTATCACACTTAGTAATGGGATTTTAATTCCTAAGCTCCTAGCATTTGCACACCTAACTCTAACAGTTTTATCTGTGCATCTCCCATTCCTAGCTATGTTTATTTCTCTGTCTATGTTTATTTTGCTCTGTATTGTCTTCTGTTGCTGTTATGTTTCCTGTTCCGTTAGACTGCTTTATTCCTATTTAGTTCACTGCCCCCCTCTGCTAGTTTAAATAGTTACTGATGAAGCTTCCAAACTGCTCACTTAGTATTCTGGTTCCCTTGAAGATGGGTGCAGGCTGACACTTTTGTAGAAGCCCCTATCTTTCCAGATAGCATGACTATTGTCTGTTGATTCAAATCTCTTCTCATAACACCACTTCCACACACTGAAGTTTTTGATGCAATGAGTTCAGTGTTCAACCCTGTGTACTGACAATAGGGCTGAAACAGTTACAGTGGTTGCTACCTGCTTTAGAGCAGTCCCTAACTTTCTAAATTCATCTTTTACGTCAATGACTTTAGCATTATCCAGGTCGTTTGTCCGTAGGTGGACAATGACTTCCACCTCCCCATCTTTTCTTGCTGCTTTCACAATTCTATGTGCTCTTTATCCACTCTTGAAACTGTGGCTCTAGGTAAGCACCTTACTTGTTTCTCTGCTTCAGCAGCTTTTCCCAGATGTATGCCTCTTATAATGGAATCCCCCAAGAGAAGTGTAGTCTTTTATGGAGATTTTTATTTTCCTATCCCTATAGCTAGTAGAAGTCCTCAAATCCTCATGTTCTGGGATACCTTTATTATTTGTACATTCCAGCCCTGCAAGAGCAGCCTGTGAGTTTTGCAATGTCACAGCTTGTGGGATGTGTCTGTGTCCCTCTGTAAATGTCCCCCTTTCAGAGCAAAGTTGGTTTTGGGATGAGTAGGTTGTTTAAATATTGGAACATCTTGGACATCTTCGAAGACAGACAGAGAGACTCCACATTTGCTAGATGCATGTCAGTGATAAGCTCAGGCAAGGATTAGAGCAACTGCTATGGCTACCTACATTATTTACCCTTGCTTCAGAGTCTGCCCTTGAGCAGCAGGGCACAGTTACTGCCATCTACTGCCTACATCGCCGCATCCTGCACCTAGATCCTCAGGACAGACTTATATAATCCCTTGCTTCCTTCTAACCTGGCCCAGATCTCATCTGTGAGAAAGGCATACTTGATTCTAGTTAGACACATCTTCTCTGCAGGTCAAATCTATCAGTAAATGCAGCTGCTATCGGGCTATAAAGCTAGAACATTTACTTGTTTATCACACCTACATAGAGATTATAGCTCACTGTTATTCACCTTTTTCATGTGAAATGGTGCACATGATCTTATTATTTAGTGCTCATTTCTCTATTTGTATAAACCTAGTTATTTAACATTACTGTGAAATGCATGTGTAACTGCTATCAAATTTTCCAATATAATGGGCTGATAACTGCCACAAGTAGCAAGTCACTTAGGAATTATATCTCACATAGCTTTGAATATGGATAAATATTTAGGCAAGAATGGCAAAAATCTAAACAGTAATTGTCCACATTCCAGTCTTAATGCAGGACACCTCCATCTCCTGAGTCACCTTCTCTAATCAATGCTCCAGTTCGTCTCCTGTCCCCTGCTGCAGAAACCGCTAAGGCAATATCCTTAATAAAAATAGTGCTCACTGAAAAGAAAACGGATGCCATCCAACTTCTATCACAGCAGTTATAACACATTTAAAAGCCAACACAAAATGCATTAGACTTCTTGAGCAGAGGACTAGAGTTAATGAAGTCTCAATACACTACAAAACTTTGTAAATGCTCAGAGTAAAACTTTTAATGATCATGTAGACAAATTAGATATTGAGAATCGCAATATATGCAATAACTTTAGAAACTGAACAAGACCATAGACTGCGCCTGGAATGTTTGTAAAATGACGGAAGGCCAAGACCGGCCATAGCTAAATTTCTGAGACAAGAAGGCTACTCTACCATCTTATAGAAGGACAAGCAGTTTGGTAGTTAAAACCACAAGGTACTAATATTTCAGGCTTTAATCCGGAGGGAGTTTGTCCCACTTTGAAAACATCTCTTTATGAACCTCATCTTATTTCCATTATTGTATCCAGTTAAGCTCAGAATACTTGTCAATGGACAAACTTAAGTTTTTGATGACCCAATAAAAGCTAGGGAATATATTCAAAATATGAGTATACCAGAAAATTAGTTCAGAAGTATCCTTTTGATTGGATGTTTTAAACACATACACTTGCATTTGATTTTTAAAACTTTATCTTATTCCCTGACTACATTGAATGCCAGCACATATAGGGAAATGTTTTATAATTAAATATCCAATGGTTAATTTGTCACCACAAATATGGTATCTTAAGGGATTAACATTCTCCATCATGAATCCAAAACACCATGTCATAGATGCATCTCTTTAATACTGCATTTATACTTTCAACATAGCTCTTGGTATGAGACTAGGGGGTATATTTACTAAACTGCGGGCTTGAATAAGTGAAGATGTTGCCTATAACAACCAGATTCTAGCTGTCATATATTATGTATTAAATAAATAACTGGAATCTGATTGGTTGCTATAGGCAAAAACTCCATTTCAAACCAACAGTTTAACCCTAGGGGGTAAATTTATCAAGCTGCGAGTTTCCGGCAGGTATTAAAAGTGGAGATGTTGCCTTTCAGCAACCAATTAGATTCTAGTTATTTATTTAGTATATTCAACAATGCTTGATAAATGTACCCATAGGCAGGGCCATAACTAAGGCTGTGCGATAGGGGCGCCCCGCCCAGGGCGCAACACTGAAGGGGGGCGCAATTTAGGAATATTTTAGGTTAATTTGGTTAAAATTGGGGCGAGAAAGACAAATGCCGCCCCCCCCCCATAGCCCTCAGACACTAGAATTCTAAGTTACGGCTCTGCCATAGGTTGCTTGTTAATGATCCTATAATCATCGTTGATAGTAGAGACACAGGATAAAATCGATACTTGATACATTATACCTTTTTTCTCTTTCATATAATCCGAGTTTGAGTGATTTAATGAACCTTCTGCATGACACTAATACAGTGTTGCCCTGGGATCTCATCTGCCCTAGCTGATTATGTTAGAATCCTATACAAGAAGCAGGCCACTATTTGAGCTCTGAATAGTAGCTTGACTCCTCCCATCACTATAGTTACAGTAATAAAAAATATAAGTTGATCTAGCCCTAGTGTTTATTATTGCAAAGACAGCAATTTGTGCTTGCTACCTCTTCAGAAAACAATTTCCCAGTACCAATGAGGTGGGCCATTGATGGGAAACCTCAAACTAATGAGGAAAGGTGTACTCAACTGTATGTACAAGCAGGTTTTGCTATAGTAGCTTAAATCCAGACATTGGTGATTTTTTGTAGGTTTGACTTGAACGCACACTGGGTGACTATTTGGGTAGTACTTTGTGGTATTGTATAGATTTCATTTATGCTATGTTCTATTTTTCCTCTGTATATTTTGAGGTGTAGCTGATATTATACAATGACTTGTTTTGTGTTTTTTACATATATGTACTAATTTACCAGAAAATGTGGTCGTCTAAGTTGTCTACAGCGAGTGGAGGCACACCAAATTAGATCAAACTCTGCTCTTCTATTTAGGGAAGACTCAGGACTTAATTTCCAAGCAAATGGTGTCACCCTAATGCCTTTCAATATATCATACTATGAAGTAGAGATTCTCAGGCTCGGTTCCCCAAGAACCAAACACATCCGAACTTAGCAGAACCGAGTACCGAGCCGGCTCAGTACTTTCGCGCGCCCTCGGAATTGAAAGCGAGGCAAAACATCATAGTTAAGTCATCGGATCTCGCGATTTTTGGATTATATAAGTACCGCCCTCCACGGCGAACCAGCGCCATTTCACAGAGGGACGGAGAAGGGGAAGCACAGTTCTTGGTAGTCTGTAGAGCAGTTGGGCAGCGTCATAGGTAGAGTAGAAAGAGATGGGGGTAGCAGTGTTCTTCAAAGTCTCCAGTGACATTCAGGAGAGCTCCACTGCTAATTGTCATTGCTGAAATCCAAATACTAGGGCTGGCAGGCTGGGTCTTCCGAATTTGCAGTCAAATTGTACTGTGTTATCAAAATGGATTCACAGCAGTACACAGAAGAGCAGGAGCACCAAGCAGCTGCTGGCACCAGTAATGATGATCGTAATCCATCTACGTCATCTGCTAAAGCTTATGTTAAAGTGCATAGGGTTTGTAAGTCAGGGAAACCAAAATGTTAAAAAAAAACACCTTTCACCTTGGTCAAGAAAAAAAGACCTGTAATCCAGGCAAAGTTCTCCTTTCAGCATTTCTGCAGATGTGTGCCTGAACAGCCCAAGTGTAGCCGGTGATACACAAATTGAGGATGCCACTTTGGAATTGCAACAGGATGAGGGGGATATTTGTGTAGCTGACGAGGGTGCTATTGAGGATGTTGATGAGGTTGATGTTTGTGTAAGTCTTGCACCGATGGAAGCAGTTCTTGCCAGTGATAAGAAGAAGGCCATTGTCATGCCTGGGCATAAGACCAAAAAATCCACCTCTTAAGTGTGGAATTATTTTTACCCAAATCCTGAGAACAGTTGTCTAGCCATTGGTAGCGTTTGTAAAGCCACTGTCAGTAGAGATAGGGACCTTAACCATCTAGGAACCTCATCCATGTTACGCCATTTGAAGCGAGTTCATGGCAAGCTGTTAGGAAAATCAGAAACTTATGCTAAAAAAACAACAACAAGCAGTCCATCATCAGTTCGGTCCCTTCTCTTACCTACATCCTGACACCTAAAATCTACCCCAACACCGTCCTCATCAATATACTCAGTAGTGGTCGGAGTTAGTCCTGCATCCAAGTTGGTAAGGCTAGATGACTCCTCCACTATCCTGGATTCCTCAGAATTCTTGAGCGTTAGTCCCACTGCTGCTGCTGCTGGGGGTGTATCTTCATCCCAGAAGCAAGGGAGACTTCCCTTTACAAGGCAGCGCCGCTTTAAATTTAAGCGCTGAAGGCGCTGAACTCGCCGGAGTTGAAGAATTCGGAGGTTCATACATTTACCCCCTGGTCTGGTCTAAAAGAATTGACCAAAAAACATGACACCTCTGTTGTAACTCTACCTGATCCTACTATCAACATCCAAAGGATGGTGGAGGATTATTTTCACGACAGCATAGAAATAGACACATCAGACAGTCCCTTTACATACTGGGAGAAAACAAAGGGAATCTGGAGACTCATGTGCCAACTCGCTTTGTACTGCCTAAGCTGCCCACCCTTCAGTGTGTACTCGAAAAGAGTTTTCACCACAGCCGGGAACCTTGTCAGCGATCGGCGTAGGAGTCTACTTCCTCAAAATGTGGAAAAGATGATGTTCATAAAAATGAACTTCAAAGTTCCACGAGGAATGCCTTTCCCGCCAATTACACCAAATTTCTGAGTCTTCTGTAATGGTGGATTCCAGCGGTGATGAATGAATGTGTGAGGATGATGTACAAACTGATATGGGTGAGGATGAGGCTGAGGATGGTGACAACAATATCTTGCCACAGTAGAGTTCATTAACAGCACTGTTACCTTAGGTGCCTTAAGCCCATTGTTAGCTTGTTTTGTGGAGGCCCAAACAAACAAAGCTCATCAGCCTCAACAGTGGCACTCCTTGTCGCTGAAATGTTTGGTTTGTTAAAGCGTGCATGTCCTTTTTAAGATCCAACATAAGGGTGGGTGGGAGGTTTCCAAGGACAATTTCATCTTACACCCAGGCCCGGCGCTCCCATTAGGCAACGTTAGGCAGTTGCCTAGGGCGCCGGGCTCTGGAGGGCGGCACTGAAGTGGGGGACCCAGTGATAATTAAATAAATGCTCCCGCCCGCCCGCTCGCCCGCTCCTTTGCCCGCTCCATCGCTATAATGCGGTGCTGCACTGTAGCAGCACCGCATTTTAAAATTTACCCGGCGCCTGGCAGCGTCGTGACGTCACGACGCACGACGCTGCCAGTGTAGAGGAGACAGAGAAAGAAGACAGAAGCGCGGAAGAAGAGAAAGGAAGGAAAATGAAGAAGTTAAGGTGAGTACAGGAAAGAGGAGGCTACAGATAACAGGAGGGGATGGGGGACGGATGCTATACATAGGGGGGAGAACGGAAGCTACAGAAAGAGGGGAATTGAAGCTACAGTAAGGAGGGAGAATGGAGGCTATACAAAGGGGGGAGAATGGAGGCTATACAAAGGGGGGGAGAATGGAGGCTATACAAAGGGGGGGAGAATGGAGGCTATACAAAGGGGGGGAGAATGGAGGCTATACAAAGGGGGGGAGAATGGAGGCTATACAAAGGGGGGGAGAATGGAGGCTATACAAAGGGGGGGAGAATGGAGGCTATACAAAGGGGGGGAGAATGGAGGCTATACAAAGGGGGGAGAATGGAGGCTATACAAAGGGGGGAGAATGGAGGCTATACAAAGGGGGAGAATGGAGGCTATACAAAGGGGGGGGAGAATGGAGGCTATACAAAGTGGGGGGAGAATGGAGGCTATACAATGGGGGTGAGAATGGAGGCTATAAAAAGGGGGGAGAATGGAGGCTATACAAAGGGGGGGGATGGAGGCACTAGAAAGGGGGGAGAATGGATGCTACAGAAAATTGGGGGGGGGGAGGAGGAGGCTGGAGAAAATAGGGAACTTGGGGGATTACAATTAGAAATGTCCTTGAGTTAGAGACTATGGGGTCTTTATACTAAAATAGTGCCGTGACAAAATGCAGCGATGCATAATGAAGCACAGCTTTAATTCACTTTGCTGGGGCTACTCTAGGATAGTTCAGGAACCATTTATGTGTATTAGTATTTGCCCTGTATTTGGCTCTCCTTTGTTGCCCTCTATTAGTATAATTAATTTTACATCTGCAGAATACATTAACAAATGCAAATAAAATAGAACGGTCTAGATTATCTGTCATTTAGATTACCTTTCTGTATTTATTTGCATGTGTTAGTATATTTAATATATCATCTACAGAATACATTAATAGACAGCAACAGAGGAGAGCCAAGTAGTGGCCAAATACTAAAAAAAAAAGCCAAGTAGTGGGCAGGGGGGCATGTGAGTAAAGCTGTTGTCACCTATGCGGCTGGCATATGTGACAAAAGCTGATGGGCAAGGGGTGACATTGTGAAAATAGCTAGTGGGCAGATGGGCATGTGTGAGTGAAGTTGGTGGGCAGAGGGGTACATGTCAGTGTGTAACAGGTGAGTGATGTCATGTTTTCTTTTCTTTCATTTGTTTTGTTCTGAAGTCTAGCATTTGGAGCCTCCCCTCTAGATATCCTGTGTTTGCTCCTGGGCAGCAGTGATGCCTGGACAGCATTCTGCATCAGACATCAGTGCTGCGTCAGACATCTGGACTGCATTGTAGCCAGCCAAGAGGAGGTAAGAGTTATTATTTTTAAGTGTGTTAGTGGCTGGGAAATTAGAATTTTTTTTTATTTGGGGGGTGGGGGGGGGCGGCAACCTAGGGCTTTGCCTAGGGTGCCGGGCAACCTTGCACCGGCCCTGCTTACACCACTTTAAATTTCAGCTACCGCCGTTTGCCAATGTTACCTACATGTGCTATATACTGTTGTATGCTTAGTAAAAATCTTAGACACCCATTGATGATGCAGATGACTCAGCACAACATTTTGACATCTGGGGGTAAATATATCAAGCTGAGAGTTTACCGGTGGGTTTGAAACACCAATCAGATTCTAGCTATCATTTATTTAGTACATTCTACAAAATGATAGCTAGAATCTGATTGATTGCTATAGGCAACATCTTCACATTTCAAACCCAACGGAAAACTCTCAGCTTGATACATTTACCACCTGGTCTTGTCTACTGTAAAATAATTTACCAGAATTTGTGACACCTCTGCTGTAACTGCACCTGATCCTATCAACATCCAAAGAATGGGATAGGATTATTTTTAATTTTTTTGAACAGTATAAAGACAACAGTTTTATTAACAAAGAACAACGGTGCTTGCAGAAGTAATGTAAGCATGGTTATCTAAAGAGACATGCATATGTATTACCTTCCACTTTGCTGCGGTTTCATCAAGTGCTTGTAATCTGCACTTTACATCAAAGGTACCTAACTGTATTATAATTTTGTGGGAATTGGGGCTGATTCGAAGCTCAGTGATGAACTTGCTTTTTGCTGGGAATTACAATGGCTCTTTTTAGTGCATTGTCTGGCACCCTGGATTGCTCTGGGTCTGATAAAAGCACGCATCCCCAGGGGGTGGAGGTCAGCGCTCGTTGCCAAGTATTAGCTGTAGAATAACCACAGTTATCCAAGAAACAGGTGGAGCTATCAAATGAACCATAACTGGTTTCATGATCGAAGGACAATTCCATCTTGCACCACTTTTATTTTCTGCCACTGCTGTGTGCCAATGTTTCCTAGTTGTGCTAGGAACTGCCATGTGTTTGAGTCATTGCTGTCGCTTAGCATCCAGGCAGGTCACTGCAGTATTTGTCCGAAAGTATGAAAATATTATTGTGACCTGTGAGGTGGTCAAAATTGCCTGAAAATGACTGGAAATTAGTATTATTGAGGTTAAAAATAATGTAGGAACAAAAAAAAAAAAAGTAAAATTATGTGATTTTATCATATTTTAGCATAATTTTTCTAAAAAAATACAGATCCAAAACCAGAAAATGGGGGTCAGTGAACATCTCTACTATGAAGGCAGAATTTTAAAAATATATCCCCATAATACAGTCATCCAGATTAGTAGATACAAACTGCAGAGACAAGCCAAACTACTTTTAGTGACATATGGCTGATTAACAAATGGAGCACATTGAGTGAAGAGGAGCAGGAAGAAATTATTGAACAGCTCCAGAAATTAGCTTTTAGTTCAAGGAAACTACTATCAAAACTTTATATACAGCAGAAAACGGCATAAAATGAAATAGATAGCTAGTTTAAAGTGTGAAAGATGCCTTCTCAATTCTGCTACTATAATACATCACATTGGGGATTATGTACATATTGAAGGGACATTACTCATACAATGCCCTGGTTCAGATGTGAACCTCCCTCCCACAAAAACATCCTCCCCTCCCATCCTCTCCATCAATATTGGTAATACCAACATCTCTCTTCCCCAAGTCCGAAGCCTGGGCTTTATACTTGACTCCTTATCTAATCCTGCCACTTCCACAATACAGCCCAGATCAGACCCTTTCTCTCCATTGATACCACCAAAACTATTTCATTCTCTGATCATCTCCCTCCTTGATTACTGCAATATCCTCCTTACTGTCCTCTCCTGCACCCATATTGTTCCTCTTTAGTACATACTCAATGCTGCAGCCCAACTAATCTTTCTCACCATTCTAAATTTGCTTCCGCTCTCTGTTACAGTGTCCTCTTCAAGCTCCTCACTCTCACATACACAGCCCTCTCTAACTACACTGCTCTTTACGTCTCCAACCTCATCTCCATTTATGCTCTCTCGCCCTTTATGGTCAGCCAACAACCGACCGCCTCACCTCCCTTCAGGTTACTAATTCACACTCCTGCATTCAAGTTTTTTGCAGTGCTGTTCCCCTTGTTCTATCAAGCTATATCCTAGCCTGCTAAACTTCAAACACTCCCTTAAACTCTGTTCAGGAAAGCCTATTCATCCTCTGTCTAAACCGTCACCTTCCCTCCTCTCCACAATCCTTCAATAACAGTGCTTCCTACGTTTCTCTTCCTACCCGCTTTTGTTCATCTCTCCCTTCAGACTCCCCACTTTGAGATTCTTGTCAGTCTGCCCCTCCCCTTTAGATTGTAAGCCCATTTGAACAGGTCCCTCTATCCTCTTGTCCTCCTCCTATTCACATTGCTTTTGGCTCTCCAGGCACATTTTTACATCTGCCCTTGCTTCTCCTCTTTTCTCTTACCTTTGCATTTGCAGCATTGCCCTGATCCGGTTAGTTGTGGCTATACTGCTGGGCAAGGGTTGAGTCTGCCTTAGTTCACTCTCCACATTGCCTCCATCCCCTTCCTATTTTCTCTTTGCTTTGTAATTCACCTATACCCCTTTGCAATGTGCACCTGAATTGATTTTATTGCGCTGTATGCCAAGTTCCGTTTTACCTATGCTCTATGTATGGCACTGTGGACCCTTTGTGGCGCCTTATAAATAAAAGATAATTATAATATAAAGTAGGATATACTGACATCATGTAGCTGAGTCTTCCTGCTTCCTATTAATGTACATTATGTTCTACGCACAATTGAATATGGAAGCGCCCAAACCATTTTGCTTATTATGGATCATACTAATAAACAAAATATGACTCACGTACAAAATCGCATATAGACATAGGGATGCCTGGTGGGGTACGGCATAACAGTGCTGAGTACATGAACAAGACTTACCCCGACATCTTCAGTCCGGACGGCTGCTTCCTGACGAGGATTCACAACAACTCTTCTGTGAACCGGCTTCAATCCCAATGAAGGAAGACGCCGGCGCGACTTGACGTCAGTGACATAGGCAACGCTTTTAACGCTGCTCTTAAGTGGGTAGTGTGAGTATGCAGCTATATACAATGTAATTTAGAAAGGGTTGTACATTGTACCTGAGCACAGTGGCGCCAGAAGAATTTTGATTGGTTTGGCTAGATCTTGTGTAGCCCGTCTGGGGTAAGGTATAGCCGATTGAGAACTTTGACCTGCATGTCTGTGTGATTGATGCATTTTGACATGCGATGGGAAGTTATATAGATTTTATCCCATTGTTGCAGGGTGAAGCTCAAGCTCACATCTGCTTCCCTCCAAAGTTGAGCTGGGGCTTTAGTGGAAGAGATCAAGGAGAGGAGGTATTGATACCAGAACGTTATTCCATCTACATTGGCACCCTCTGTCAGAGTAAGGGGTCTTGGAGACAGTCATCACCCAGTGCCTAACTTGCAAGTACTTAAATGTGTTCAATGAGGAGAAGCTATAACAATATTGGAGCAGAAACAAACTCTGGACAAACAAATCTGATAGAATGGCAATCCCCCTGTCTTTCCAGGCAGAGAGAGTTAAATCTGGAATGAGTTTGCATACTGCTTGAAGGGAGAGATTGCAGGATGGAAGTGCAAAATCTGTATGTCACCCAATAACCCTGTCCCACACCTGCATGGCGTCTGAGATGGACAATAGTCTATAGACCCCCTAAGGGCAGGGCAGGCCTGGGAATCCAGAGAGGTCCGATAGAGGATAGTTAGGGCACAGGCCCTTTCAATGTCTAGTTGAAGTGCCCAATCCTGCAGGTGGCTCAATATACAGGCTTCCGGGTAGTGAGTTAAGTTGGGAAGCATCAGACTTCCACGCTGCTTGGATAGAGCCATATGTTTGTGAGTGAGAACGGGGTGTTTCTGTCTCCACACGTATGTCATCATTAGTGTATGGAAGCAGGGTATCAATCGTTTAGGTACAATATAGGATAGAGTGTGAAAAATATACATGAGTTTGGGTAACAATTTTAAAGGCAGCTATGCGGCCCAGCCAGGAGATCTCGAAGTTAATCCAATTCTTGGCCAAGGAGGAAATATGGAGAAAAATCGAGGTGAAATTAATTTCAAATATAGTAGAAAGGGTAGGGGGAATGTGTATATCCAGATAAGGCAGAGACCCTTACACATACAAAAGGAAATTGCTTTTGCAGGGTCGATAGTGAGGATTGCAGTATGTTCATAGGGAGGGCCTCAGATTTAGTGATGTTCAATTTGTAGAACGAGGCCGCACTATAACCATCCAACATGTGTTTCAAGGCTGACAACAAGGTCTCTGTGCTGGTAACAAATAGGAATACATCGTCTGCGAACAGACACAGTTTGTTTTTTTTCTTTCATTCCTATACACACAAAGTGGCAGCGATGATTAATCTGTAAAATAGCGTAGTTTATTATATGTAAAATAAATAGTGTATATAAAACCTAATAAAACACGCTAAGTGAGCATTATAAAAGCACCTATCAAAGTTAAAGCACTTAATTATAACAGCTGGAAGAGACTCATACATCCAATAATGGTGACATACATTTAGGAAAGGAAAATGTCCAGCAATTTGTCTCAAGGTTCAAAAATATAGCCACACAATTGCAGTGTTGAGAAAAAATATGTGTCCAGCAGTATTGGATTGTTTACATGGAGTCCAAGCACGGTACGTGCAGAAAGAGTCTCCTCTCAAACAAATATGACAGTAATTGTACCTTTCAGGGACTTTTACTTATTCCTGGTTTCCTCCTACCATTAGCCATTGGGTCCTTATAGTAGAAGCAGCAGTAGATTGTAATGTGCAAAGATCTCGAAACTGCAAGTCCTTTCTTATATTTGAAAAAAGACACGTGTATACACGAAAATATGCATGTGTTAGTGGGCAGTTTCATCAGATGAAACCGCCCACTAAAGGGGTGGAGAAACGCGTTAGAGGGACACTGGCGAGCACACATGCACCTTCCTTTCATATTTTCGTGTATACACGTGATTTTTTTGGGAATATAAGAAAGGACTTGGAGTTTTGAGATCTTTGCACACAGAGCATGATCAACCAATAGGCTGATCAGGCTGCAGCCGGAGGTGCTGGAGCCTGGGGGGCACAGTGTCGCCGAGATGGCTTTTTTTTTCCTTTTATTTATGGCTGGTGGGGCTTCAGTCATCGGAACCGCCCTTGGTCTAAAGGATCGGTCCCGACTGACACTACTATATGACAGGCAGTCTGGCAGCAATTGCTGCTAGCTGCCCGTCAGTGTTGCTGCTGACGCTTCTTACTGTGGTCACGTGAGATCAGGTCTTCCACATCTCACGTGACCACAGTAAGAAGCACCCGCGGCTGCACTGTCAGGCAGGTAACAGCAATCTCTGCCAGACTGCTTGTCATGTATAGCACTGAAGAGAAGACTACTGTGCCAGAACATAATGTATTTGATTATAGCTCTTTGACAACAATTTTCATATATTTTATTACCTACATATGCTTGTGCTATGGGGTAGTTTTATCTGACCATAATTGACTTATGTTTGGACTAAAGAGCCTGATCATTTAGGGTTTGTTAACATTCAGCATTATAATACAATTGCTGCATATTTTCAAAACCAGATCTCAACTTTCCACAAACCAGCTAAAGGACAACAACAAAGCTGCAAGAGAAGAGAGGAGAGCACGAACAGGTAAGAAAGAACCGCACAATCTGTCTAAATTTGAATGCTTGAGAATACTCCTGAGTATTCAAATTCAGGAGTATTCCTATGCGCCTATATTGGGGGGGAAGTAGGGGGCGGAGCTATGGCTGTAATGGCCTAGGACGGCCAGAAACCTTAATCGGGCCCTGTTTGCACATTACAATCTACAGCTGCTTCTACTATTAGGACCCGATAGCTCAGGGGTCGGCATCCCCCGGCACGCAGCCTCCTGCATACTGGCATGCTGTCCTTCCGGCTGTCATTCATTCCTCTCCCAACACTGAACTGCTGCGCATGCGCAGCAGTTCAGCTCTGCTCTCAGACATCTTGCGGACAGTGAACTGCTCAGTTCTTCACAACCACCATTGTGGAATGGATCACGCCTGGAAGAGGTAAGTACACAATTATCTAATTCTGTATTTATTTGATAATGGCTTAAAATAATTTTTCAGGCACTTGTGAGGCATAACAGTCATTGGGGCATTTTTGTGTGGATGAATATTCATTGGGGGTATTTAATGTGTGGCTTAAAATTATTTGGAGGCACTTTGTGAGGTATAAAGTGAATTGGTGGCATTACTGTGGCATAAAAAGCATTGGGGGCATTACTGTGGCATAAAATGAACTCTGGACACTTGTGAGGCATAAAATGAATTTGTGGCATTACTGTGGCATAATGTGAACTGGGTGCATTAGTGTGCCATAATATGAACTTGGGGCAAAACTGTGCAGCATACTGTGAATTGGGGGCACAACTATGTGCAATGATATGAACTTGGGGCATTACTGTTGCATAAAATGTACTGTGGGCATCACTGTGGCATAAAGTGAATTGGGGGCTTTACTGTGGCTTAATGTAAATTGGGTGTATTTATGTGTGTCATAAAATGAACTGGGGGCATTACTGTGCCATAATATGATTTGGGAGCACAACTACGTGGCATAATATGAACTGGGGGCTCTACTATGTGGCATAATATGAATTGGGGGCACAACTATGTGGCATAATACAAATTGGGGGCACAACTGTGGCATAATACAAATTGGGGGCACAACTATGTGGTATATGAGTTGGGGGTATAACCATGAGGCATGATATGAATTGTGGGCACAGCTATACGGCATAATATGAATTTAGTATACTAATATGTGGCATAATTTGAATGTTTAGTTGTTGATCCCATTACTATTAAGATATAAAAATATATATCTATATCTCATTTTATTATGCTAATGTTAGATCTAAAATCTGATCCAAGTTTGCCTGTGGTGTCAAGTATATCTGGAAGCACTTCAATCAACTGTAGAGAATAGACAAAGACCAAGTTCTGTATAGAAGGAATATTCTCTGTTTATTGATCTCAAGATACAAGTTTTTATAGCCTTCTGATTATATGAATCCTATGTCATAAGCATACAATAGTCTATGGGATGCGCTGCTGATTAACTATCTCACGTATTCTTGAGGTGTTTACTTCCTCCCCCTTCTCAGGACAGATGTATCAATTGTTCTCATCTCAAGGTGGAGTGGAGGTTTATCTCCTGTCTGCCATGTCCAACATCATGGGCACAGCTCCCACACTACAACTTTTTCAACCTTGAAACATGTCTCTTGTAAAAACAGACAAGCCAGACAAACAGTGTGATTTAAACTATATCACATTTCTCCCTTACAGAGCCATAAGACAGAGAACAAACAGCGTGAACTTATCACGGATCTCCCTCACACGCAGTAAGACGCAGAACAAAAACTCACTTATAGAGCAAGAAAAATTAACTGTCATCTTCCAGCCTACAGCTGTGGAACTACAAGTTCCAGAATTAAATTAAATACAAGTCAGCTTCAATATGCTATTACCACTCAGCCCTCCGGACACATTTTAGTTATTCTTGAATTATTGAAGCATACTCAAGGAACCTTTTATCAATTTTACATACATTGTCAGATAACAAAATACAGAGTCCTTATCTCAACACACTGAAATCTTTTACACAGAATAAGGGGGGCACATTGCACTCTTTCAGCTGCGCAGCATCAAACATACATTAATAGTACACAACCTACTTGATTCATTATTCTAGTCATTATATCATTTGGATCAGTTTTCGAACAGTTGATTCATCATTCAGCTTCTGATGTATTTAGCATATCCACATATATTGCGACTTTCCAGATCTCAACTTTTCCTGTGCCACCTCAAACAATCTCTTGGGGTTTGATCTCAATACCCCTTTTGTTCTTGTCACATTACCACTTGCAACACCCTTGTTTCTCCATCCACACATTAAATTCCTTCTTTGGCTATCCCCGCTTTCTTGGATAATTCCCTGCAGGCCTTCTAATCCCCCATTTCCTAAAATCTTTGTGCATCATATCTATGGGGGAGCTGCTGTCATTTATCTGTTTACTATTTATATTTCCCATATTGATAGTATTCTGTTGAGTCCAAATTGGGAATCTTATCTAATTTCTGTCCGCTGTCCTTGCAGTGGACGTCCCGTTATGTGGACTCCTTGTACTGGATGTCCATGCAAAATAGCTTCTTTGACAGTATCTGGGATAAAGGTCTTTGGAATTCTTCTAAACTTTGGGCAGATTACAAAATCTCCTTTCTTTGATATATCTCTGGGGATGGTGTCTAAAATGTTCAACCAATGTTCAAAACAGTAACTCTCTAATTCCCTCTATTCAATTACGTGCTTCTTTGATAAACGTCTTATGCGACTTTTATAAATCATACAATAGGTACAAACACATGCACTCAAAATTCACAAATTTTTAAAAAATCTAATTAACAATACAATTACAGTAAACAAATTGCATTAGTACTGTATTATGTTAATCAGATGATACTTGAGACTCACAAACTCGCGTGTCAGGTGCCTCAGACAGACATGAGGTGACCCAGAATAGGAAGACCAACGAGTAGATATCTACTGACTGCGGATGTTGCGGTTCAATGTCCTGGGAAACCTCCGTTGTCTTATCTTGTAGCCTGCTGGATAGCGAATCTTGGTGGGACCTCGAAGTTGTTAGATCTAAAATCTGATACAAGTTTGCCTGTGGTGTCAAGTATATCTTGAAGCACTTCATTCAGCTGGAGAGAATAGACACAGACCAAGTTCTGTATACAAGGATTATTCTCTGTTTATTGATATCAAGATACAAGTTTTTATAGCCTTCTGAATATATGAATCCTACGTCATAAGCATACAATAGTCTATGGGATGCGCTGCTGATTAACTAATCTCAGGTATTCTTGAGGGGTTTACTTTCTCCCCCTTCTCAGGACAGACGTGTCAATTGTTCTCATCTCAAGGAGGCTGGAGGTTTATCTCCTGTCTGCCATGTCCAACGTCATGGACACAGCTCGCACACTATGAGCTGAAAATGGAACTACCTATTGTTCACAAATCTTGCTACATTCTTACAGGAGTTCTCTATGTCAGCTTAACCTCAAGGCCGTGGGCTTACATCTTGCAAAACTGCATTTCAGCAGAAAAATGAATAATCTCTTTTGCCAAATATATCTATGCGAGTTACAAAAATGGCTGAACAAGGGCCTTATGAGGCCTTTACAAAAAATCATATTTAACACTAATATCATATTGATAGTAACGGGACCAACAATGAAACATTTGTAACTTTTGCACAGTATTGTGTATATAAAAATAACATACATATACACACATATACAGCTGGCACACCTGGGCTGGACTAGACTTTAGCCAGTACACTGATAGAAAAAGGTTGCCTACCCCTGCGATAGCTAATGGTAGGAGGAACTCGGAATAAATAAAAGTCCCTGAAAGGTACAATTGCTGTTATATTTGTTTGAGAAGAGACGCTTTCTGCATGTAGCGTGCTAGGACTCCATGTAAACAAGCCAATGCTGCTGGACACATTTTTTTTGCAACACAAATTGTGTGGCTATATTTTTGTACCTCGAGACAAATTGCTGGACATTTTCCTTTCCTAAATATATGTTGCCGTTATTGGATGTATGGGTCTCTTCCAGCTGTTATAATTAAGTGCTTTAACTTTGTATGGTGCTTTTATAATGCTCACTGAGCGTGTTTTATTAGGTTTTATATACACTCTCTTTTAATATAATAAACTACGCTATTTTAAAGATTAATCAGCGCTGCCACTTTGTTTTTTTTCTTTTCTTTTGTGGAACAAGATCCAGTACTTGTTCTAGGTGGAGGGCTGCAGGTTTATCTTTTGCATATTGCAATATCCTGCCATTAAGCATTATTGTTGAATCTAGTATTTTCCTAAATCAGCGCCTAGTGATTTTTTGTTCTACTTGTGTGTGTATAGGAGTGTAGATTAATACCCGGGAAGTTTGAGGCCTGTCTAATTGTAAGTGCTAGAGGTTCTATGGCCAGAACAAACATCAGAGTGGAGATGGGGCACCCCTGCCTTGTTCACCATTGGCGATAGGAAAAAAGGAAGATAAGAAACCATTACTAAATATAAGGTGACTGTTTTGAGAGGTCACCAATTCCTGTAAAAAGAAAAAAAGGATCAATATATCCTGAAAGATTGGATGTAATAGAGTTGCCGGACATTCATCGGACACCCAGGTTGATTTTGTGCATCCTTGTGTAACTTGGTTAGGTGGTAGATAAACTGAATTTTAGGGTTCTGAACAAATGGAAAAAGGATTCCACTTGGGAATCCTTATAAAGATATCATTTGATTTTCTAAGAGTTCATGTAGTTCTCCTTGAAATGTATTTGTTGGGTCCTCATTCATTTTTTGATAAATGAGCCGGTCTGATAATAAATGCCCGTTTTATACTATTTATTTTTATTCTAAAACAGCCCATTTTATACTATTCTATACATTAGACTTTACCACTACATACATAGTTAGTTGCGTTTCTTGTATGTTATACACATGCTCCTCCTGCCTATTCTAGATTTTCTCAAACACTTCTTCAAACTATTTTGACACATCACAGGTGCCCCACACATTAAATAGCAGCCTCACTCTGCAAGAGAGTGTGGTACGTCTACCAAACGGAACACAAGTATTCTGAGGAACACTGTGCCTATTTTCACAAGGTTAAGGTTTCTTGGATCTCCTGTTATGGTCAATCTCTGCTTAACCTTTAATGCAATAGTTGGCTACTGTCTTTTCTGGGCTGTGTCATCTCTATATACTAGTGATTCTTCTCTTGGCCCTCCCCTCTTCCTTTATACCCCCACCACTATTTCTTTGAAAAATTTGCATCACCAGTTTCAGTTTACAGCTTTTGGATACAGACTGGATTAATGAAACACTGCTACCCTTTTATGTATGGTTTCTGGGGCTTTCAATAATTCATATGAAATACAAAAGTTGTAAAGCGTTCTTAATAAAACAGTTCACATCTACTCTGGTTATAAAACATAAGAGGGGCAATGGTGTTAGGATCACACTGATATTAATGAATTATACACATACACTGGAAAATTGGTGTGTATCACACAGGACGCCGTTAGGCATTTTATAAGCAACCAGAAAATTGTAATTGTGTGGCACTGAGACTTGCTCTGGCTGGTTGCAATAGATTATTAAGAGTCTAGTTTACTGGAGATGAGTGATAATTCAGATATTCAATTTGGGCAGTCTGGTGTAGTTTAAAGGTAGCCAACATCATAGAGAATGGGGAAATTAGGTGTGTTCCTACTTAAGGGTGTGGTTTCTCTCAGACTCTGCTTTTGGTCTATAGGGAGAAGGTTATGCTTACTTGTGAGCATGTGGAATAGGTAACCCTTTTCAGAAATCTTTCTTTCCTTGTACTTAAGAAGTGCTTGGGTGCCCAAAAAGACTTCCAAATTTGCTTTCTAAATGCGATGCAAGTACCTCCCTAATCACAAAGCCTTTTAATCAAGGCCATCTTGCTGTGTTTTTTTTGGGTGATGGATGGTTTGGTTGTATGACCGCATCCTGCTAGAGCAGAACTCTGCTGCCATTTATATAGATCTAGACAGGAATAAAAAGCCAGTTTATTATGTTTTGTGCAATGTAACCTGTGAATAAGACTGGCTATGGTCATGTACACCGCATCTGCTAGCTTGTGACTGTATGTCCATCTACTCCATAAAACCAAAGTTATACTACCTCAAACTAGTCAATAAATATTATGCAATAATATACCAATGTCCTCATTAAACATAATCAGAATCTGAAAAACCTGAGTGTAAAATATACTTGTTCTTAGCAAGCTCAACCTCACACAATGTTACAAACCTTTTTACTGATGAAGCTTAAGCCTAGTAACCCACATACTAATGGGAGAGATGGCAAAACCATTTAAGTGCAGTTTCTAAAGAGTTGGTGCCAGTATGGCATGACTCATTTTCTCCACACAACCTCATGGACCATTTTGTTTCAAATAAACCTGCTAAGAATATTCTCATCCATCACTCTACAATTTGGAAACATCTCTATTCCTAAATTAGCATGCAAAAACCACTTGTGGGACCCTGGATGTCCCACAAAATATTTAAAGTTATATTAAAATTTGTGATGGGACATATGCTGCATCGTGTTTGCTAGCCGTTGCTTTGCAAGCCTTAAAAAGTGAATGGTTTGACAGCCGAGAACCTTCTGTGATCTAGAAAATGTTTTCATCTAGGCTACATGTAATCTGAAAACCATTTCTAACAGAAGATTCTTTAGCCAAGTCATATTGTTGTAAGAGGCTAACCTGTATTTTAGAGCTCATTCACACCTCTCTACTGTAAAACGTTTTAAATGCTTAAGCTGGGTACACACTACACTGTTTTCATCCAATAATCGGCTCAAACAGCCGACATATGGCTGCTCGTTCAAAAGTCGGGTCAGTGTGTGCAGTGACACGATGGTCGAAAGTCTGCCCAAATGGACGATTATCGCCTCATTTGGTTGGTCGTAGCGTTTAATATTTTTGTTCCAATCTCGTTTCCGTTGTGTAGTGTGTATTAACTTCCGACCGATCCACAACAGTGAGTACGAAATTACAGTCATTGCTCACGATAACATGGCTGTAAAAAGTCGCTAAAGGGACGTCAGCTCTTCCCTTTATCGTCCTAAACAAGGCTAGTGTGTATGCAGTCCATGGACCGAGCGATCGGAACATCGATCGCATGCAAAATCGCTCAGTATAAAAAGTTGGTCAAAATTTCTGTAGTGTGTACTCAGCTTAACACCTGAAACCACATCAAAACAGAATTAATGGTTTCTTATGGGCCCATTCCCATCATCACACAAATTTAAAAGCTGCATTCAAAACTTATTTATGATGCATTAATGCACACTACCAGTACAATAATGTACTGGTAGACACAAAACATGTAAAAAAAACATAAAAAATGTGCCAACAAAAACAAAACAAACTCATGCCATGTGTTTTACAAATATTTCCAGCACAAATATGTGAACGAACAGTCGTGCTTACCTTTTACAAGTTAGCAAAACCCCTTCATTTAAACTGTATGAACATCATCCCCAAATTTAGAATATGTTTGAGATAAAATTAGCAAAAATCGCAAGACTTAAAAATAAAATTAAAAACAAAAAAAACACATTAAATGTCTGGAGATATTTGAATAGTTTATTTTGCCCAATTAAGAGCCCTTCAGCATAATGACACATTCTTATACACATACATATGAACATTTTTTTCTTGACATTTACTTCTAATACATTTTCTTGTGCTGTCCTAATAACCAGCACATTGTTGCTGTGCAAATGTTTTACCAGGACACAGTTGCTGTTGTACAAGCATTTTAAATAATTTTTTATTTACAAAAATAAAAAAAATCGATTGCCTTAATTTAGTCCGTTTTATTTTTCATTGAGATAACATTAATTCAAGTAAATGTATGTATGTAAAATTATTCTACATCGTTTAAAAGGTATGTCTGTGTTAACAGAATTTTTGCTGTTAAAGTGTAATTAGAATGCCAAAGGATTAAATTATGAAACTATAAACCCTAAAATAAAATGTTAACCCTGTAATCACTCCCAAGAGGAGCTTTTTGAGAGTCCTGTGATAATGATGCCATCTGGATTGTGATGTGGTGATCAATATTGTCTTGATACCTTAGAAATTAAATGATCTCCAATGTTCGAACTGTAAGTGTCTAATTTTCTGTGGTGTTTTTATAAAACAAGGCAGCAGAGCAGGATTATTCTACAGCTGCCTGAGACATTAGATCCAGGACTGCTCTTCTATACTATTCTTACCAGAGAAGTAAACTGACCACATTTGCCAACCACCCTTTGGATAAATCCATATTTCTACATTTACTGTTGCACAATCATAATTCATAAGTAAAATATGTAACTTCGGCAAATTAATCCTCTAAAGTTATTATGACCATTATTTAGTGGGGCCATGCTGTAACAGTGCATATGTAGTAGCAGTAGTATGTATTACTAGCTATCAATTTTGCATTGATATGTTGATTTTTTTGTGAGGGAAAAAAGAAAGTCAATGCAAAGTAGAGATTGTGAAATAGGAATTCTATAAACGTGGAGTAAGCAAATAGTCGTAAATTCACTTCATATTCTATATCAAATATATATAACCCCCCCCCCCCACCATTTGTCTTTAGTTTATATATTATACAGGGATTTATTTTTGTTTTTATTTTAGAATATGCAGTTAATTTACCTCTATATAATGGGCTGTTAACCTCCATGATCTGCATCTTTTAATTACACAATTCATCCTTTATTGTTGTTTTCCACTACATTTTTGTAGATGTTTTACATTTGCTGCCCTCAGCATACGGAAGATGGCTACAACAGGAAAGCATTGTCAAAAATGTATTGCTAAAAATGATATTAAAATTATCTAATTGCAGTCAAGTCCAAACATAAGATTTTTTTTTAATTTTCAAAGATGAGAAATAATGTTTTATGATTTACTGTGAATTCACACACAAAGTTTGTGTATTTTAAAATCTCCATCAAAAAGCCAATTTATTTTTTAAAGCCTAAATTTTCATGTTAAAAAAAAACCTGAAGATTCACAAAACTATCAAACATTAAACTCATTCACTAAGGGCTAGATTTACTAAGCTGCGGGTTTGAAAAAGTGGGGATGTTGCCTATAGCAACCAGATTTTAGCTATCATTTTGTAGAAGGTACTAAATAAATGAAAGCTAGAATCTGATTGGTTGCTATCGGCAACATCCCCACTTTTCCAAACCCGCAGCTTAGTAAATCTAGCCCCAAGACTTTTAAAAATATGTCATTCAAGGTGATTAATTCGTTCCTTAATTTCGCATGACAGAAAAACCTTTGACCAACTCCATTTTTTTTATTACAACTTTTGTGAATGTTCCCATTGTATGAGTGGACAAATGACAAAATTGCAATCATTTAGCCATGTACAACATATGTATAATACCTTTGTGTACTTTGTTTAGATAACCTTATTTCTTACAATCTGGGAACAGATAGCCATTAACCTCTTCATAATTGTACATCAGCAATGGCTCTGGACAGTAGAAGGTTCTAAATTTAGAGTAACATTGGTTAAAAACATGGAATTGTGCAGTTGAGTTGCATGTGTCAAACTTATATCGCTTATACAGTTTATTAGTTTATCTCTAATATGATATATAAGTATTGTATTGCAACGGACTAATTCTGAATGAGTTCTCGGACCTTTGACATTGGACTTTTCCACAGTACAAATTACAAAGTGCCAAACTAAGGAAAATGTGTTTCATCTTCAGATACCGCAGATTTGGTTTTGTTGCAAATGAACGGACAATAAAGTCATCTCGTCTTGTAACCTTTTATCAACATGGTAATCACATGGATAATTAAAAAAAATAATTTCACTTTGCTGATCAAAATACACATTTGTTTCAACGTTTTATTACACTTTTGATCCATTTCACAGTTACTATTTATTTACAAGTTCTTTGATTGTTTGACTTTGAGGCAGCAGATAAAGTTACACACCCACAGAAATCGAAAATGGCACACTGTTTTAAAACGGGTTGGCTAGTGATCAATGACTAATTATCTACATTATTCTACATCAGGTAAAGACACTAGCTGTGTAAAATAAAGTGAAAAAAAAAAAAAAAAGTGTTGAATAGTTGCCATCAATGTGTAATGAAATCCAAGTCAAGCAAAGCACATTAGAGGCCACTTCATTTCAAGGAGACATACATTTCTCAGCAATGAAATAAACAAACAGTTTATGAAGAGTGGCTCTATATCTTAAGTCTTTTTTGCCTGCAACCAGCGACCAGATACGAGCAGCTATTTTGAAAGCAACTTCGTCCACTCAACCAGTACCTACCTGATAGTAACATAACTTCCCAGAGTTTACGCATTAAAAACCATGACATTATTTCTTCAAAAACATGTGCACTTTAATACATTTCTTCCTAATAACATAAAAGTGCTTATTTACAAGCGCATACATTTATTAATGCCCATACCGTGAAGGACATACAAATTGGGAAGGAATTTGACAGCAAAAAATGAAGATAGAAATATTAATTTCTTGAGTCCACAAAGTGATGTTTGAATTTAATTCATAAAGGGAAGAATAATTGGACACAGATAAAAGTAAAGCTATAAGACAATCCAGCAGCAATCTTAAATCACTTTAAATATTATGGCTGAGATTCATGAGGAGTTGGTCAGGAAAATTACCACATACTGGCAAGTTAGTAGATGGGAAATGCTGACTTGCATTTAACTCCTAATCTGTAGGGAAATCTAAAAGGTACCTGGGAAAAAAAAATTGGACAACTGTCCTGTCTTATAATCAAATTAATGTTTTATCTTTTATAACTGGGCAACATAAAATGATGGGACAGCAGGTGACATCAGACTATCTAATCTAGTCTGTTATCACCAATCCTCGTGATCTGCTGAAATAGTTACTAAGCGCTAATGACAAAATAGAGGTCATATATTCTTTGGTTATCACTAGAAAACAGAATGCTAACCATGTGTTGCATCTTGCTTATTCAATAACTGTTCTGAATACAGTGCACATTAACAGGAATGCTGGAGATATTCTAGTTATATCCTGCTGAGATGTACAATTATGGTTAAAGTGAATTGTTACTATGAAAGACACCAAGTTAAAATTTCACTTGTCAAGAAGACAAATTGTTAAGTTTGGGCATAATTATCTATATGGTAATGAGCTTCCATATGATCAGCAAGTTTGCATATTCAAACATACATATATGTACATATTTCTAAAGTAATAATGTACTGCTATGTGCCACAAGTTAATATTTTACTTTTTTATATTGTATATTTAAAAATAGTTAAGTGCATTACAATGAAAGTTTCAATATGTGTTGTGCAGAACACTATTTCCCTACAGGAATCAACGTAACTATTTTAGGAAACAAATTCTTTTTTTCACTGATGAGCTACCTTAATACAGTGCAAAACCATGTTTCTGGACAGTCTGCTCATTGCTACATATTGAGGATAGCTTTCATATTTTGATGTATGTGCAAAACATTTTGTTGTGAAAGAAAAAAAATTAGCAGCAAAGAGTGGAGATAGGACAGTTAAAAAGCATGTTAAACATAAGGCATTACAGATTTTCCCATTGCCAAAGACCCAGATCTGAACCCCACTTGACCTTTAATGGACCATTACTTACTCATTCTAGGTGTATAATGGAAGGCAAGCACATACTTTTCTACTAGTAGACCAAGGTATGTGTTGCCCCATAACTTTCCTGCCGGAGTTACATAATAACTGTCAGGGTGAAATAAGCAGGGAGCACAGGTGTATTCATTACTAACTTTTTGAAAGATCCATAGGTGGTATAATTATTTAAATTGTGACCTGGAAAACGTGCACTGTTATGGGTAATAAGGACTGGATTTAGGAAACACTGCTTTAGATTCATGGTGTAAAAAAAAAAAAAAAAAAAAAAAAAAAAAAGTGAAAACCATCTGAGCAAATAAAAGCATGAAATTGCTCTTTTGGGTGTGAACCATTCATGTGCAGTGTGAAAAAGGAGACTTAAAGCCTAAAAAATAAAAAAAAAAAAAAGCTACTTCGTTTTTTGTTTCATGGCCTTGTAATCCAAGGCAAGGTTTAGACAGTAAAATAGTATTATGCATATAATATAGGCATGCACATATAATGTAATGTGACAGGGGGGTTATAGTGGAATCTCTAAAATCTTGATTATGGCTCTTTGTTAACAGACATTGCTTTCAAAAAGAGACAGGAGTCAATTACTGAAATAAAAAATAACATATCGATTGACATCTGATTTAGTATTTAAGATTATATTCATATATGTAATCCAGTTGCACCATGTGACAATATAGTGGGAAAGTCAATGAGGAGTAAAAACAAACTCAAACCAGGTATTTCAGGGGGAATATGCAACATATGGGGATTATAATAAATAGGCCACAGATATAAACACCATAGCAAAAAGGTTTCAAAAACAAAAGACATTTTGATCCATGTCAGTTATACCCTGCTCTTGTGCGTTCCAAGCCACCCGTAGATGAATGTGGAATCACTGATCCCTATACTATTCTGTGAGGTCATTTCAAAGGGGATGTGTTAAACTTCACATCGTACACCGAAAATCTACCCGACGGAATCACCCTGGCATATAGAATCTTAAAACACACAAAAGGAACTATGTAATCAAGTATAATCCATCCATAGTGGGCACATGATTTAAGTTCGTAACATCATTCATTTTATTAGCATCAAGAACTTAATTTTCAACATCAAAGTCAATGGTGACCATATGTTTATCTATGGTACATGTTTAGACTGATGAACTACTCACTAAATTCTACCAGTACTAATAGATCATACAGGGTACAAAGGTATTACAGTTACCCCAGGTTCCAATTTTTGTTGAATGTTGAAAGCATAAATATGGCAAACACAAAATTTGTTTGTTGGACTTGCTTTTCTGAGCATATCATGGGCTCCAATAGATTAAGGTAACGAAACAGCACATCTGCAGTGTATGAAAATGCAACATTCAGTGTTCCATCAAATCAAATACAACTTTCACACACCTACTGTACAGGAGTAAAGGATGATGGAACATTGATCTAACTGGTCCAAAGTTTAATTTTAAATCCAGGTTTCAAAGCACATTAGTGTGAGTGGAATCTTAGATGTACCTCTAATCCTGGTCACAACTTAGACAGCTCTGTCTCCGTGGCCGCTTGCATTCAAATAATAATATTTTCTAGTGAACAATATGATAAGCCATCAGGATAGTTTCTGGCTTATAAATAAGGCACAACATTCTAATAAGGAATATCAATTGTTAAAGACTAACTGAGCCACTGTTAGATGAGAAAGATAATTATGCAACAGTGTGCGCTACATAGGAGATAAGGTAGTAATCTCTAAGCACAGATGAGTTAACCCAATATAAAAGAGTTTTGTTGGTGGAATATGCCTGTAATATCTAGTCTACCACCTATAAAGACACATTCATATAGAACACTGTATAAGCATTTGCACTGAGATATGTAGCTTTCCCACAGCCAGAAGTGTATATATGCACATACATATACATATATAGTGGTATATTCTTTTAGAAGAAGTGGCAGTATGGAAAATGTAAGTGAATGGAATGTGATAGTTTTACAATTAAGGTAGTGGGAGAAGTGGTGGTGTGTGTATATGTGTTTGGTATACATAATATGTGGTATGGTGT
This sequence comes from Mixophyes fleayi, assembly GCF_038048845.1. Taxonomy (NCBI): domain Eukaryota; kingdom Metazoa; phylum Chordata; class Amphibia; order Anura; family Limnodynastidae; genus Mixophyes; species Mixophyes fleayi. The sequence goes on from NC_134404.1 coordinate 271,273,999, forward strand.
ACAATATTTATATACATAGAATATTTTAAGGAAAACAAATTTGAAATCCTAATCACAAACTATGTTTTTCCCCTGTTGCTGTGTACCTAAAGTAGATTATATTGTTTTCAATTTTAATTATAACAAGGCTCAATCTGCCCCATTGGTGATGCAAACTGTAAAACAAATTCTGGTGGTAATAGCATTGGCTAACACTGAACTAAAGATTATCTCTTGAAAACAAGTGGATCAGTTGCTTCAATGTTTTTGTGATCCATCTGTGGAAGCAGTAATCAAAATCAAGTTAACTGTAATAGTGGGTATCATCTTCAAAAGTCCTGGTATGCTTTCAGATTTAGATCCATTTCTTCCATAACACAATGGATTTGTGACAATGTGGATGTCGCAACCATAAATGTGGGTTTAGAATTCCTTATTTCAGGGACCAGCTGACTGATAAAAAGCTCTCTCCTTGAACAAGTAGAGATCAGTGGCATTTATTAACCCATTGACGGTCTAAAAAAACAACAATGAAAAAAGGCTCCACGACTCACTTTATTGATTTAAAAGGATGTATTAACATACCTATTGCCGAATACAAAAATATTGTAAAATGTATTGGGGCAAAACCCTGCGTCACATAAAAACAAAATACGTAGCGCAGTATAGGTTGTATCCACCAATAAAATTGGGGACTGCTCCCTTAAACTAAGGTGAGAATTGGACAGTATTTACCACCTACCTCTGTTACATAAAATGAGGTCTGAGGGTTTTTTTGTTATTTTTAACTGAAGCAATTTTGTTCAAGCAAAGGCAAAATAGTACAATACAGGTAAGCCCCATGGAACCGGTGCAAACATGTCAGATGTAGATGTAAGGGAGAAATCTAGTTGTGTATATTGAGGCATGCTTAATGGACATTATATAAGAGGAGCACTGTACTATAGTAGTGAATTGATAGATTTTAAAAAATATATCAATTTAGATACCAGAGCTATACAATAAACTATGGATCGAAAGGTCATAGTCAAGGTACTAAAGGGTACCCGTTAACTTTACACAATGACATCCTGCCTGACTAATATTCATTAGATATGAGGTACTGTTTCATAATGAGTCAATGGACTCCATTCAGCTCACAACTTGTGTCTATTGCGTGTAGGTGACAAGTCAACTTTAAATGAAAATACCATTAACTGCTTGTGTGTTTGTAAGGTACAGCTAACATATAGAATGGAAAATATGTCCATAACTATGGAGAAAACATTATGTACAACGTTTTACACTTAAATATAAAGTGCAGTATAATATTTTTATTTTGAATTTAAATATAGCATTTAGATTATTGATCTTACACTTGTAGCATATGTATATAATTTTCCTGGAGAAAAAAAAGGGAGAGAGAGAGGTTGTCATAGTGCAGACAGAGCTCAGAGGGGTGTTTCAAAGCCTCTCAGCTCTCTAACCATGTGACATGTCACTGTGGTTGCCATGGCAGAATTATAAATCATTAATAGCAGCATGAAGAAACAAACATGGGATATGGTAAATACCAACAATTTTCTTACAGCCTGCCACACTAATTTTTGTTTAAAAAAAATTAAGTAAAAAAAAACCCCCAAAAAACCAACCACATCATTATTCAAGGGATTGTAGCTTTTAAACACGCTACATCAGGATATGAGGGTATTCGAAAATTAAGCTGGTGATTTCAGGGGGATAGATGGTGATATAGCAATACTGATCTGACAACAAAACAAGTGTTTAAAAAAAAAAAAAAAATAGGACCGTTTCTGTATAAAAGACTAAAAGTCACCTTTATCACTAATTAGCTGAACATGCATATCTGTGAAAGGCCATTTATTGAATAAGGAATAACATGAGCAGGTTAAATTTTACATGGAAGAGGAACGTAATAATTACATTGACAAGGCGCATTCTCCCAAAAAAAAAAAGCATACATTTAAATTGTGCATTATAAAAATAAGTTTATTTAATTTGATTACATTTTAATCTATCCAATGACACTAAATAAGGACCGATGGCTTTTAATCCAATGACATTAAATACGATATTGGAGTTTTGTAACAAAGAGCCTTTTTTTTCCCCAAGCCACAATTTAAAATGCATCTTTTTGTGGTGTTCAAACAGAGTACGTTTTTTTCAAACCCAGCAAGCAGATCACAAATCAAAATGTAGGCTTGTGACCTGGAGTCTGTACTAACGTGCAATAAGCCAAGCAGCTGGTTACAGAACTGCATGGAAAACTGCACATAAAGACCCCACATTTTTTAGATGTGGTTCTAATCGGCAACATTGGTAAAGTGAATGTATTTTGAGTGCCACACCAATAAAAAATGTGCCCGATTTATAGCCATTGAAATGTGTCCACAAAGTAGACATACAAATATGTTTAGACATAAATCTGTCCAACATTAAGTGTAACATGCAGATACTCCTCCTTCTCACCTCATAAAACTGCATCAGGCCTGTGGGGCGCACAGATATATAACTCTTAAAAGGATTTTGACTTACATATACATGTAAGTCAAGATAGAATCCACTGCAAATGGTTAAATCATGAGCGAACGGTTTACGTAGAATTGTAAATCACACACATCAGATGTGATTTTATGCAAACCGCAGATTAATAAAATAAACACCACATATGGATCACGTAAAAGCAGTTACGTGACATATTTTGCGTAAAATCGCACTGCACTCACCCAGAACCAGAGCATACGCCAGTAAAAGCAGCAACGTCTAATTCATCTTAAGAGTGCAAAAGCCTCTTACTACAGCCTACAATTTCAGGGGTGGAGTGGGGAGGGGTGTATGCATGTAGTCAATGTACAGTAGCAGCGTGCCAAGCTCAAGTGCACGCTGATTCAAGCTTTGGGCATCTGGAAAGGTACATGTTTTTCTGTATGACTTGCACCAACTACAGGTCTGGTGTAAGTGCTGGTTACTAGTGATGATGGCTATGTATGTATGCTAGCAGATGTGTTTGCAATCATGAGCAATTGTAAAAATGCATTTTACATACAGTAGACATAACATCCTAATAAGTTTTACTGTGCGATCTTTTGGGACTTGATATTCCACATATGTATTGGACGTATCCTGGAGTGTCTTGACTGCCAAGTGTAGGTCCGCTCTGCTCTAACAGACATCTTTACATCAGATCCTTGTTTAATACAGACGCGCATATCCCCGCTGTATATGCGTTTAAACAAACAAGAAAACCCAGCACATTATGTTCGTTGTGTTTCTTGATGAATGAGGCCCAAAAGGTAACATAGTAACATAGTTGATGAGGTTGAAAAAAGACACCAGTCCATCAAGTTCAACCTATTTTGGATCTCCTGCGATCCTGCACTTATATTTGAAATTAATCCAGAGTAGGCAACCGCCAATCTGTTTCAATTTTGAAAATCCCCCCAGACTCAATATTGCAATCCAATTTTTACCCTATATCCACTACTATCCTTTATTTTAAATTAACGGTCGTATCCCTGGATACACCTTTCCGCTAAAAATTTGTCTAACCCTTTCTTAAACATATCTATTAAATCTGCCATCACAACCTTCCCTGGCAATGAATTCCATATCTTGACTGCCCTTACTGTAAAGAACCCCTTCCTTTGCTGGTTGTGAAATGTCCTCTCCTCTAACCTTAGGGGATGACCACGTGTCCTGTGTATGGTCCTTGGGGTAAAAAGTTCCCATGAAAGCTCTCCGTATTGACCCCTAATGAATTTGTACATAGTAATCATATCTCCCCATAGACGCCTCTTTTCTAAAGTAAACATGTCTAAACTGGCTAACCTTTCCTCATAACTTAATGACTCCATACCCTTTATCAATTTTGTCGCCCTTCTCTGAACCCTTTCTAGTTCCAAATTATCTTTTTTATAGAGGTCTCAATTTACATATTTAATATATAGGATAGAGATACATATTAAATATATATGTATATATATATCCCCCCAACTGCTAAACTTCTTACAATGCCAGTATGTGAAATATTTAATATGTGCAAAGCCAGAGTAATGTCATGGAATTGTACAGGGAATTATACTTACAGGTCAAATAAATGTGTTCCATACCAATAACTAGTTTTATAATGTTCTGTCATTAAAACCTTTATTATTTGATAGAGTGGCCGGGGTTAGTATTACCTCATTGTTTACATAATGACTTACCAGAGAGTAGCTGATATACTTCTAGGGCATTTCCCAGTTAATGTCAGAAGAAGTTGATTTTAAATCCTCATTTAATAAGTATATTACAATCATTTTACAACCTCCATCACTAGTAGATATTACATTCTAATTTTTGGGATGATTAAAAAAATAGATCAATATAAACAAAAGCTTGCTTTTATTAAAATAGCAAACACTGCAAGCAATAAGCATGCAATATACTTCAAATAATGATATATATTTTAAAAGTTTCAGAGTGAGTGCTTTACAAAGTATTCATGGCACAAATAATAGCTGAATATTTTAATGTACACAATTTTCATTGCAGGTGTAATTCTATAATCAAACATTACATGTTTTAAAGCTTTGGACAGTACCAGTACTATACTTAAGGTGTCCAAACATTATGCAGTCAGATTGTTTTGTGGGTCAATCTAATTAACCAGATCAATAAGGGGCATTTTATATCCAGGTCAGAGTTAGATGTTTTTTTTCTGTTCACTCTTAAAGGGAAAAATACACCTTGCCTATCAATTATATCTCAGTGCTGGGATTATGGGTTCCTCCCACACTTCAAAGACATACTAATAGGATAACTGGCTCCTTACTGAGTGTGTGTTGTGTTTGAAAGAATATAGATTGTAAGCTCTACTGGGCAGGAAGTTGTAAATTATTAAATGTTTTCTGTAACGCGCTTAGTATGTTGGCGCTATATAAACATAATCTATATCCCTTCTTCCATATGCTTTTTTCAAGCAAAGATCTGGATTTTCCAATAAATAATATGTTGAGCCCACTTGCATAGTTAGTTGTACATAGTTCAGTCTACAATTCCAATTCATCCCCTGGCAATGCTGTTTTGTCTGGAAGGTGTTACACTTACAGAGCATGTGATCTAGTCAAGATGGAGTCAAAGAATGCCTTGCCAGCATTTTTTACTGTCAGAGACACTAGTTACAGTAAAGGATAGTGGTGATATTTATTCCCGAGGAAGAGGTACAGTTTCCCTAGAAGAGAGAGGATATCCTGGCCTCCTAACAGGAATTCCATGACTTATTCGGTGGTAGAAGTCTTACAGAAATTGAATATTGAAAGCGCCTGGTTGTGTCTAACACTCCAGATCAAGATACCTGCTACAGAAAGTCTGTCAGCTACTAGTGCTGATCCACTATATTAGACACTCAGGCCCAAGAAGTTCAGGAAGTGTTTACAGTCCACACAGCAGAAGGTACCAGGGCTATTCATGAAAATCTCTAGTCTGGTTCCTAATTCTGCATTTCTCGCATACAAATATTGCTTTTATTCTAGGTTCTGGATTAGTAAAGTAAAAGTTTTGGCACAAATTCCTTATTTAATTAATAGAATGTCAGCGCATATAACATACATCAAAACATACCACCACGTTAAACAAAGAAAATATAGATATATATTTTAAATAGTACTATGATGACAAAATTAAATATAAGGCATCTGCTGGCAATGTCACTATTTAAGTTTCAACATAGAGATATCTCTTTAAACAAATTTGAAATTGTTGATTGTTAATTGAAGTGATGAAATTTTAAAAATGTATAGCTTATATATGGTTCACAAAACAATCTACTATAGGGTTCTTCCTATAGGGGCAACACTGATTATTTGGCTATATTTAGAGCTAAAGTATTGGTACGTTACACCCACAATTACCAGAAATCACCTCTCAACACCAAAAATGGTTCTTCAAATGGCAGCCATGACTATATTTTGTTTTATTTACCTTATTACTGGATAGGCCCTATACTTTTCTCACGATCTGGAACAAGTGTGTTGCTGACTGGAGAGGAGTCGTAATACTTCTATTCTGCAAATTATTGTTACATTTTATTATAGAAATGAAATAAGCAAATTTATAAAACTATATATAGTTACTACAATAAAATTTTTATTTTTTTGGGCCTAATTTTCTAAATGAAAATGGCATCACTTATGGGGGGAGCACAATTTTCCATCTTCTGATTTAGGAGTGGGGTGAATTAGGGATACCTTACCAAATACAGGGTAGACACATGGTACACAGCCTAATTATGTACCCACATGCAAAGAAGAGATTTTGTTTTCAGGATGAGATTTATACGAGATTTTAGGCACTGCGAAAGTGCACAAAAGGGGCGTTACCTGTTTAGCAAGTGGCCGCAAATTGTTCTCCCCACGAAAGGACTTCTACACCACATCTTTAGATTGTAGTTACGCACTTATGTGTAAGTCAGACAGACGCATTTATACCACACCTTTACAGGGGTGGGGTACGGTAAAACGGCCATGTTAAAGCAGTTTTAAAGGACAGAACAAAGTGTAAGGCCAACAGTAATAAAATCACTACTTACCATATGTGAGGCATGAAGTTTGACTGAAGCTTTAAATCACATCCACTGTCAAATCCGAATGCCCCAAAGAGCTACAGTAACAAATGACGTCATTTACTATGGACACTGAAAATGTCGCTTTTAAAGTGGCAATACTTGGACCCCACGCCTGTATTCCATTACACATGGCGTGGGATCCATGTTGCTGGAGCCAATACTCTGTGCATAAATGCTTGGATTGGCTATGTGTCGACCTAGCCCCTCCCGTTTGTAACCTACCCATGGACAGACAGGAGTTGGTCGGTCTGAAATAACATGTGCTGTCGTTATCTTTAGAATGCCCTCATAGATCAGATTTTCTTAAACCTACCCACATCATCTTCTGCTCATTTGGATTTCCCTATGTTAAAGGAATGAATGCATTAGGTGCACTTACGCTAATAAAATGCATCTGAAAAACAAAAACTGTGGGTCAAAACTAATTCATGAGACATCGGGCCTGATTCATTAAGGATCTTAAATGAAAAGGTATCTTATTTCAGTCTCCTGGACAAAACCATGTAACAATGCAAGGGGTGCAAACTAGTTTTCTGTTTTGCACATAAGTTAAATACTGACTGTTTTTTCATGTAGCACACAAATATCAACTTTAAATTTCAGTGTACAAATAAGCTATCAAGTATCATCTCTTTTTTTTTTTTCTCCTTTGGGTTGCCAATGCAAGCTGGCTTGATTGGCAGGAGACAGCCTCAACATATTCCACCAAACCTGGACCTCATTCTTCAGGCTGCAGAAGTATTCACCAAATGCTTTAGTCATTAGGGTGCACAGGGGGAATCCTTAAGACGAGTAGCTACTTGCCATTCCCTATTATCCAAATATAATGCACCTCATGTCTGATATTAACTGTACTGATTTAAAAAAATATGGAAACATTAGCACACATGCTAAGTGACCAGTAATAACTTAAATTATAATTAAAGCAATTGCAGACAATTTTGCAACAAATTGTGTGTAAAATGAAGCTGAATTTTGGTTCTTATTTTTATTCATATAATCATATTTCAATAAAGGTAATAACACTTTAATACAATAAATGCAAGGACACCAAGATCCTCCACCTTTTCTGCAAGGCTTCTATCCAGCTAGACTCATCACAATGGTCCTCCACAAGCTGGTGATATGAGATTTAGTGCATCTAACACATAGTTAAGCTGTGGACTAGGGAATCCTGACAAGTTTTATACTCCTATACAGAATGACAGGTCACTGACTTAGGCCAGGAAATGGTTGGAAATAGAATGAAATAACAGTGCAGACCTGTTCAGGTAAAGAGAATATTAAATGCAAAGAGAAAAAAAATCAGTATCAGTAGACTATACATCAAAATCACATTTTTGTGTTTTTTTCTTTAAACAGGTGTTGGCAACACTATTGTTGTACATCATAAGCTTTAAAGTATCAAACAAACCTTTGTATAGAGTACAATGGTAACAGACACCTGCATGTTTGTGTGTCACCAGCTTATTCAAGTGGAAGCTTATCATAAAGACAACAAGTGCAAGGACAAATATGCCTGTAGCCTACAATCAATAGGAGGCAGCCCCTTTAAGGGCTGAACTTGTATTCTCACAAATGTACAATATTATTTTACAAGGAACAAGTGACATCATTAGGACACTTTATATTCATGAGAACACAGCCTGTAAATTCACTAGAAACTAGCGATCTCACTGCTGGCTCCACCATTAGTAGGCTGCATGCTCATAACTACTAGTTCATCCCACATAATGGCTGCTAGTGTTTGTGCACTCATCATAACCAATTATGCCACATGCCAATCTATTAATAATGATGCAAGTCTCTACTGAATATTTTATTAACTGAAGATAATGGATTTAATGTAATTTCAAATCCAATAGGAGAAAAAGTAGCATTTAACTATATATGTAACACATCAGTGTCATATGACCTTAATAACATATTTTCATTTTTCCAAAATAACTTTATTTTATACCATAGAACCAATTTTAAAAATCTCTACTATAAATGCCACCAGAGATCTGGGGTCTGAATTTTTATTACAACAGAGTGTAAGGTGTTGGGTGGGGCCCTGCCAAACTGCCCCCCTAAGAGAAAAGTATAGAGCCGCCCTTGCTTGCCATGGGACTCCTTTTCCTGTAAGCCCAATAATACAGCACATTTGATACTACTTCCTATCTACCAAAACCTCTGTGTGCAAGATGGCCATGTGTGATTTGCTGATCAAATGATAATGCAAGCTCACTATCACAAGTCTGTATAGGAGGACTGTGCCTTCACCCATAATAAATAATGGAAATCATTTTGACAGGAGTCCAATATTCCGTGCATATTTTTGAGAAATACTGTATTTAACTTTGATAGCTTTCGGAATTTTGGAAATGTGATTGGTAGCAAAATATTTGTAACGAGTCTCATAAGAAAAAAAAAAATATACATGAATTTTGTGTATTTACACGAAAGAGGTTGTATTAATATGTATTTAATGAATTTCCTCATGACTGGTAAAATCCTGTATTGTTTCATCTACTTTTCCTACACTGATACAAATAGCACTGCTCATCCATAAATAAGTATATCATTTCGTTTTGTTTTTAAATGAAATCAGTGCCCAGTTGCAGTGCATCCCTTATCAATGAAATTGGAGTGTTGTAATCATTTTATTCAATGCACAGAAATGACATCACAATCATGAGACTTAAGTCATCACATGACTGTAACATGCCAGAAGGTTCAAATAAATAGAAAAATATATATTTAGAACTGCATGCGCCAAAACATGGTAATACTGTAATTGTACATGCAACTACAAATGTACAATGCTGCTGTAATTAGAAATCTCTTCATTTCCTAGCTACTTTTATAGGCACTTAAAAAGAAATGAACTATTAATAAATGAATGGAGTACCTCAGCCAATGGTTATAACTATTGTGTCAGGGAAAGATACAAATACGACAACTGAACAACTATGCTGTATGCGGCCCATATCTTAAAACATCTCCTCCCGAAATATGATAAAGGTTTGTTTTCCCAGTAGCTGCTATGATGCAGAAATGTGTAGCTTCGCATATCATGTTTTATATTGAATTTAAATTAGCATATTACTAGTAGGTGGAGCAATAATGGCATTGTGTAAGGTGGTGTAAGAAACATCTCCGTATAACTTACCTATTACCCTATGTTGCTTGTTTAAATAACATAGTGCTATATGTAGGAAACTGCTTTATACCATAGCAATCATTTGCTTTTATATACTAATCTGGTACAGAAACTCATTGCTTGCTATGGGTAATAACACATGTAGCATCATATTATTAAATAAGACGATCAGGCTTTGGGTGCATCCAAATCTTTTACAATGAGTAATCTAGGGAAGGTTTGATGATTACTTTGGAAATATTGAGAATGAATAATATTCTGTGCCATATGTATTAAGCATCAGTCTGTGTTTCTTGTGCAGTACATATGGAACATTATTCTTATTTGACATAAGTCATATATAACATTTCTTTTGTCATTTCAGCTGAATTTTCTATAATTTCGATCATCTATAATCTACTAAAAACAGAGATGTTAACCATTTAGAAAAGTGGTTCAGAAAAAACAACTTGTAATTTAGCAGTTTCTTTCAAAGATAATTTTGCTTTAACAAACAGTAAACACATAACAGATGGAGATACCTCCACAATCTCCACTTAACTGCAGAACAACCCCCCTCCCTCACAATGAACTGCAAAACAGTTTAACTATTTGGTATTAGAACCATTCATAGAGAAATTCTCAGGTGGCTAATGGATCATGGATTAAATGAGGCAGTGGCCCGTATTTTTAAAGGCAAAAAAACAAAACATATCAAGGGATACCTGAAATGATCCATCATTTATGAAGGATTTACCAATCCTCTAATGAGCCCGATATGAATGCAGAGTATGTAATGACTTAACCGTGGATCTTCATCTGGAAAAATGACCACTCGCTCTCTGCGGTTGAACCTGTTGTTCTCACCTTGTGCAGTTGATACAGTCTCAGGACTGTTTTGCGTCATCTACGTTTAAATAGCTGTAAGAGCCAGTGATATTTGTGGTAAAGTAACAGAAGTTAGATGCAGAGCTTAAAACGTCTCCTTTTTCAGAAAAGTGTAACACCCGTAAAAGGAAAAAAAAAAAAAAAAAGCACAAAAATATTAACACAAATGAAAAAAACCCCAAAACATTTTCCACTTTTGCTCATTCTTGCTTGTGTCTTCTCACCAGTGTCTAACATGGTCGCCTGCTCTCTTCTATCTTCTCATTATACCACAGCTTAAAGACAAATACTGAGCTTGTTTCTGTTTGTTTGGATGTAATGCTCCTCAGTTAAAGCCACAAGACTGAGGTAAAACAGTATATGATTTGTGCTAGGAAACAGTAACCAAATATGAATGTTCACCCTTTTTTTTCCCAACTGTCCTGCAGAAAGAAATGACGAGAAAATGGATGCATGTTTTGTTTAAACTCTTCCTTCCCGGTGAAGTTAAACAGATGCATCTGAGTCTGGCTCATCAGAACTGATACCACTTCTTTTCTTTGCATTTAATCATCATCTACAAAAGAAAAAAGCAAGTAAATATTTGCAGAATTGGCGCGCTTTACCAGAGAATCTGAAGTACAGCTCCCAAGTCTGCTATGTATTTATCTTTAATACACATTTATTTTCCTATGAGATAAAATTACATAGCTGAGTGCGGTCACCTAATGCTGGTTATGGGTCACAGACACTGTTACTGCAATTATAGGGCTCGGCTACACACCCTGGAGGCATCAACAATGCGATATAATGATGTAAAAACATTGACAAAAGATCTATTTGTCTAATGTATTTCAATGAGAAATGTTACAACAGACAGCTTTTTAGCATGTATCAGTCACAAACTGGGGTGGATCCAGAGAGGGTGATCATGAGAATTGCCCCCTAGAGCACACTACATAGATGTGCCTGGGGGCCGAGAGGCAGTCACAAGACCCTGCCCAGCTACCCACTCTGAATGGTGAGTGGCTAGCACACTAATAGGTTAGATGGTGCTGGTCATTCTCCACTCGCAGTAGGTCTCCACACTCTGGTTGATAATTTTAGCCATTCAGCGTGCAGGAAACTGTCACATGGTCTGCACAGCATGTCAGAGACAGTGGGACAGGTGCAATCCCCCCCAGCACACTGCTGCCTCCAGAGTTTTAACAAAATTCCTGCGCAAAGTAAAAAAAGACCAAAAAAAAAAAAAAAAGAAAACAAAAAAGGTACAGACAGGAAGTGACATCAATTTGAAAACCCCCTGTACAACTAATAGAGGTTAGTTGTGATACTAGAAACAGCAGGCAGGCAATACAAATGGCATACTTTTGTTTAGTGTTATCACCTCAATTAGCTTGTGTTGCTTGCACACCTGACAATAACTTTGGATAGGTGCAAACATTTTATATATGGATAATTGGATTTACTTTAAGGACAATTTCCCAGACAAAAATATTGCCATTCATTTTGATAAAAGAAATCGTAAGCATTTGCCCTTTTATTAGTTTTTAAATAAACTTAAGAAATCCTATAGTAATACCAAATCTACAATACAATAAAATAAAATTCAATGCACAATATGAAAATAATGTTTATCTAAGGCTCATTAACATGTATCCACAGTGCTTTTGCAATCCAGCACATATATTTTAACTTGCATTTGACCTATTTGAAATAAAAAATTTGATGCAAAAGCACATTGTCAGTGCATTCGATGGGACCCACGTAACTTTGGTGTGACCTGCAGATCTTGGCTGCTTATTACCAGAGAGCAGAAATACAGTTCCTGGATTTGACTTGCCTTGCAATGTGTAATAGCCAAATAGGCATCAATAATAGCTGTTCTTCATCTATATATTGTTAAAGAAAAGGCATTATTGGGTCCATCCACTTCTGCCGCTAAGCCCCAGCAAGGGTCACTTAACCACCCATAAATTAGCTTTAAGGAATTTGTAATGGAAATTGATGGATTATACCTGGATCATCATCATTTATTTATATAGCGAGACCAATTCCGCAGCGCTGTACAGAGACTCGCTAACATCAGTCTCTGCCCAGCAGCCAATTAACCTACTAGTATGTTTTTGGAGTGTGGGAGCAAACACCGGTGTGGTGAAGGTGGCAGCCGTGGTGTGGTGAAGGTGGGATGAAAGGGGCAGCAGTGTGATGATGGGACATATATATGTGTTATATGTGTGTTATTTGTTGCTCTTCTTGTTGTGATTTTATAGCTATATAGTGTTTTATTTCAAATAAAGCAATGAATAAACCTGACTGTTACTATGGTTATAGTGCTCATTAATACTGTTAGTACGATGATCTTTAACGTTGATTTTTGCGGGAGCCGCGAGCAGAAATCAGGTGAAAATTAGTGTATAAACATTAATACTGCTACCGCCGCGTTATTCCTAGAATAACGTGGCTTAATTGTATCAGCCTGTAAAATAACAGGCATGGTGTATGATGTTACAACCCCTTAATCTATTCCATACCTGAACTGCACTTTTCAGCCATGTTGTTATCAGGAAGCATCAGTGAGGTATCTAGAACATATCCTTGGAAAAGTACTTCAGGGGTTAAATTCCACCTCCACAGGGAACACCCAGGAGGGGTCACCTGATTTTAGACACCTGGGAAGGTAGGGGAGGGGGGGGCTGGATAGTGTAAGTAGCCCACCAATCAAGACCTTTAGCAGAGCCTCTGTTCTCACAGCCCCTCCCTTCAGTCCTGACTCCTCCCCCCTCTCTGGTCCCAACTCCTGTAGGCCCTGAGCCAGACCCAGTAGGGGTCAGATGAACCCTACTGGGTCTGGCTCCTGGCTGGCTGTAGAGCTCACTAGTGGACAATGGGGAGCAAATAGAAATAACAATGATATCTTAATTCACTTAACTCCTGGGTGTTCCCTGTGGAGGTGGAAATTAACCCCTGAAGTACTTTTCCAAGGATATGTTATAGCTACCTCACGGATACTTCCCGATAACATGGCTGATTGGGGCACAGGGCCTACAGAAGTTGGGACTGGAGAGGGGGAGGAGTCAGGAATGAAGGGAGGGGCTGTGAGAAGAGAGGCTCTGCTAAACTGCTCCCCTCCAAAAGTCTAGATCTGCCCCTGGTCACAAAGCAAGCTTTATGCAGCATCTTGCAGCTACTAGCATTAGTGTCATCAACATTCTTTTTACATTCATTATAATGTTCTCAAAACCACAGTGATTTATAGCAGCTGGTTAACTCACTGCTACAAATCACTTGTGTTTTGGCCCACCAGAGTGGACTATGCAAGTAATAAGCATTTAATCAGACAAAATATGCACGTGCAGATGGTATGTGTTCTTTATGTGTTTATATTAACTCCTAAATAAGCTAAACATGTTGCTTAGTAATTGAAAATAATGTTTGTTATGTTGGTATGGATGTTATTTCCATTTGACCTATCTAACCAATCAAAAAGAGCCATGTTGGTTTAATAAGTATCAAATATAAATAGAATAAGACCTTACTTTCAGATGAACAGACATGTTCACTGCTAGTAGATGGTTTGTTTATATGTTAAATTACATATTGTACTTTGACTACATTGCATCAGTGCAAGGGGTACTTGTTAATAGGGGCGATTTTTTTATATTAGTATTTCAACCCATTCTGTCCCTTCGTCAGTCCAGCACTTCGTTTTTTCATAGTACCTGTCATGATGCACGTATAAAATCCATGCAAGCAGTCAAGCACCATATACTGCAGATTACTTCGCACCTGCAAGTGTGCAGAAGTCCATGACCTCAGTACTAAGCACTTGGGCGAACACTTGCACAGGTCACTGGTAGAAATCAAAATGGCTGTGTGTCTGGTCCGCACTGTGGGATATGGTAGCACTAGTTAAAGGCTCTGTTAACTCCTTACTTCTGAAAGGTAATTTATGCATTCCACATACAAACTAGCGCTACTGAATGCTGTATAAAATATAGTGGCTGAGAGCTGTCATCACCAGACAAAGATATCCACAACAACTTGTTAGTTCGGTATGGGCTGCTGTGACTGTAAACCACTATTAGATGTTATTGACCATTATAGAAAAATTGTGATCAAACTTTTGTTTAAGGATATATAATGCATAGTCTTGTTTAAGCAAATAAATCCACCAATTTTTAAATGGACCATTTAAAATGCAAACAAAAAAGTATTTCAAACATAAACACACATAACTAAATTCAAGCCGATATATCCATGACCCTGGGCACTACAAGGCAAGAGAGAGTAACAAGCAAGTATTAATATATGATGACCTGTAAATAAAGAACACATTTTTACTTTAAATGAAAACCCTATGTATGCTATGGTATTACAAAAAATATTTTCTGCGGCAAAATGTTAAGACTGCACTACCACCTACGTAAAAGATGTTATTGCGGTGCCCTTCCCGGGGGCTGCTACATGCAGCTGTTTAGCCGGAGTTCTGCCAGTTCTGTAATAGGGAACTGGAAAATCAATTTAGTTAACCAACTTCTAAAGGTGGAGGAAAAGGTGAATGAATTAGAGGACCAATCACAAACCCTCATCCCCATATCCGGTATATATCCAGGCAGTATGAGGAACCCCTGGAAAAACATCTGCGCAGAGCACTGTGTTCTGGTAGGGGATGGCGGGCTTTAGTAATATCTTTTATTAGATGGTAGCGCAGCTGTAACGTAGGAAAAACACATCTTGCATTCAGGTGAAATGATATGTTGTTTATAATACCTCATGAGCATGTTTTGAGAATGAGTCCGCACTAGCAAGCATGGCTGCTGTCTTATCTTCCAATTCTCCTAATTTCTGTCCCCTCTCGTCCAGGGCCCACCTAGCCCGCGCTAGTTCACCAACGACGCCAGATGCAGCTCCTTTAACTCCTTCAATACCTCCTGGTCCAGGAAAGTGCTGAGCAAGACCTCTTGAAGCTTTACCAGAAGCTGTCTCTCCAACTAAAAAAATATTAAAAGCAAAAACAATATGGTTTTAAAAACATGAAGCAAAAAAACAAACAAAAAAAATTACATTGCAGTCTTTGCTAGTCTAGTCACTACGACCATCCACAATGAATCAAAGTGTCCCTATAATGTGTATTTAAATATAATTTATTTTGTGTGGCTTTGCGTATATCAGACATGTACTAGAACAGTCATCTGCCACCTATTGATTGATTCTGATCTCTTTACTGAACATTGCAGTAGTTTTTGGCCCACACCTCCAGCAATTGTGTCTACAGTGTGTGCGGTCAACATTAGAGTTGTGCTCTGACTTCGGTGGTTAGTGGTTTAGGGATGGGACCAGCAGTGTAACTAGACATTTCTGGGCACCATAGCAAAATTTTGTAAGGGCCCCCATGTATATGTATGAGGCAGAAAGTTGTTCAGCTACTCCAGCTTACTAAAGCTCCCACTACTGATCAGGCTGCTGTTACGGTAACAAATAGGACTGTTAACAGGTTTCGTTTTGGTTAGTGGTTCAGTACGCTGGCTGAGGTACAAAATTGTCTGCCATCCCACTAGTGCTGCATAGGCCACTGACAGGTGAAGTGCCCAGCACTGCCTCTAGCTACACTCCCTGCAGTTCCTCCACTGGTATGAAACCAACCTGTAAAAATTCAGAACTCAACTTCCATTTTCTCCCCTCAATGTATTATTCCTTACTTCTCAAAGAGGAGGTTAGTGTATGTTTATGATACCAGTTAAGTAAATGTAAGTCTGCCTGATGAAAATATTCGGCTCAGTGTCATTAGAACATTTGATTGGAGAAGACCAAAGGAGGTGGACAGATCTCTGGAGAAAGACTGGAGTTACAATGAGTTGGAAGCATTCTGCATTTCAGATGTACACAACACACACATGTACGCTATTTTGCAACATAATTTTTAAGTCTCATGCATCTCAAAATAAATAAAATTCAAAAACAGTGGCTCCGAATCAGGTATAAAAATGTGCATACATACACCACACAATAGCACACAGAGATGCAGCTTGGATGTGTAAGTAGTAAATGTGAAAGCCGCATTTTCCATACAAAAGGAAATAAACACACCCAGGTGCACAGAAAAACTAAGGGCCCAGCAATACCGACGTAGTTCTCCAGGGACCCCTGGTCACATGTGCCGCTCAGAAGAGAACTCCTCTCTGCTCTTTTCAGAATAGAGAGGCGGCATGGTCGAGTACTGTGAGGGCTTCAGGGGAGGGTATGGCATTGTCTGGCCCACCTAACCTCATCTTGCAGGTGCAGCACCCTCTACACCCACTGGCAACACACCCACAGCTGTCATTTACTTCTTTAAAAATGCAATAATGAATAAAAAAAAAAAAATTGCTTCCCCAGCTATTTCTCTGTAATTGTTACAATTTCTACCTTCATGTTCATGACCTTTAATAAACCAATCTTTATAAAAATAAATAAATAAATGTAATGATCTTTCCTGCAATAGCGCAATAAGAAGCAGCTAAATACTGATGCTGGTATCCGTATAATTATGCAGCTTTACACCAAATCCCTCCTGAAGCGCATATAAGCGGATGTGTCCAAGCCTTAGGACATTTCTGGAGGACGTGCTACACATACATAAAAGCTTACTTATTCTAGTCATGTATACTTGCCCGTTCCGCCTCTCCAGATGTTAAGTGGCCACAAGTTTTAGATGCATATTTACATGATCAGTAGAGAAATATGTATATTACAACACTAAAACTGACATGTCCACTTCAAAGTGAGGCCAAATGTCTATAGACAACAGTAACTTACTAGAGTTAGCTAACCACTTAAAAGAAAAAAAAAAAAAAAAAAGTAGAAATAAAGAAAAGATGGACGACTCACAAAGATCCTCTCGGTCAAGTGATTGTGCTCCTCCTCCGAACAAGCCTTTGAAGAACCCTCTATTAGGGGCTTCCGGTGTTTCAACTGGAGTGAACAGCTCCCCTAACATTTCCTACATGAAGGCAAACAAAAGTCTTTCATATTTGTAATTCCAATAACGTTACGGAAAACAGATCTAACTCAATAAGAAAGAAAGCAAGTTAATTGGTTTGTTACTACAGCGGCTTGTGATAACACCTGTTAAACAGCAAAGGAATAACTGTATTGCATCTTAAGAATGCAGAGATTAAACAGCACTCATGGGACGGAAGACACTCTACTAGAGATTGTATATAGCACTTCTTCCTCTCTTTTTACATCAATTTTTTACAACATTTATTATGCACATGTAACCCTTACAAAGAAATCTCACATATGTGGATTTTTCCTTTTAAAATATGGGAAGAGATTAGCCATTAATGTGAAATGGAAAATTGCAAAAGCAGATGCTCATTACTGTAGGAGGAGATCAGTTAAGACCCTAAACATACTATTATACTATATCCATGTATAGCAATTATACAAGGCCAAACCTAATGATCATAGAACAATAAAATAATCCAAAGTATGTATGCATGCAAGATATACAATCCTATAATCTGAGATTAATTCGTAACGTGCAAAATAAGCAATAATGGAGAAGGCATATCAAACTACAGCATTTTACTAAACCAAATATAAATGTGGTTATTCTGTGATAATTCTGATGGCAGCACACTCATAATAAATACAACAAATTTCCTTCATATGACCTCATCGTGAGTGCGAACAATGAAAGCTGTAAACAGACAATCGTTTCAGTGTAAGCAGGACCTTTTATAAAAGGTGTTGCTTCCTTGACAGAGGAGCGGTTTGAAAGAAATATCAGCTGTAATTCATGACATATATGACACCATCGAACTGGACGCAAGTATCGTGGTTGTCATAGAAGCAGAAATCAAATCAAAGTTAAGAGTCAAAGTGAAGACATCCATGCAGATTGTTCATACGCTATGTGCGGTTATATCAGGGCCTGTTACTGCTGCTTTTTTTTCCTGGTTAAAATGAGGCGATGTGAAACAGATCTATTAAAACCTCTCTTTGCATTATTTATAAGGATTGTGCTGCCATCTTTATACACACACACACGTCAATACAATTCTAATAATGATGCAAGTACTATTTTAAAGCTGCACTACCAACAACCACCTGAATTTTAATAACTGCTGATTCCCTGAGCCACAGCTGTTGTTCCCAGGCTCATAGTTCCTCTCACAGGCAGGAGTGAGAACCAGGGCTGTGTGAGAGGGAGGACCAAACAGAAACCACAATAAAGAGATAAAGGCTTATGACTGGTCCTCCCATAACCCGCTCCACCATTTTAAACTGAAGAACAAGAGATTTGCTGGTTATATATTACACATGCACAGGTTAGTAAAAATTAGATGTTAGGTTGTAGTGTAACTTTAAATTTTTTTAAACAGTCTTTTTACTGGTTATTTTTCATATATGTAAAAGATTAATTTGAAATACCTCAATATGTAGCAGTTTCCCTCTTATCTCATGTGGGTTTTTTTCTTTGTGTATTTGCAACCAAACTTTTTGTTGCAGCAAAATGTGCATCCCCCAATACTGAAAAGTCCAAATACTTAGGCAAGCAGCCTACATCAATTTTTTTAAATGAACATATTAGCGGAGTACTAATTTTACCTGCGAAGCACGCATTAGGCTTGTGTGTTTTAATGAAATTGTGATTTTACAGTCACCAAAATAGGACAATGGTTGTAAAACATTAGTACGCACCGTATTTAGCTATGTGATGTGACTTTAGCCCCTAATACATGAAGGGTGACCTCTCTACATATTGGTAAAAGAAATTACTTTTGTACCAATAAATGCCCCACTTCAGCGGAGACTTAATACGTAAATTACTTTTTTACCAGCTGCCCGTTTCCTTCTCAAGGAGGTGTCTGTAAACCTATGTTACACCAGGCATAGTAAGTGCACACAGATTGCAGTCCTTCAGGCCCATGAGGCTATACAAGTAACACCAGAGAACTGTTTCATTAGCCATTGACGAAAAGTCAAATCACCTAAAAAATGTTCTGGAATTATTGAATTATGATATCAATCAATGAACAGACAGAGTTACCTGTAGGTTCTCGCAGGTTTCTTGACTGTAGGTAATTCTCTGTATTTCTGTAGGTGAGACGAGATACAAAGCCTGCCCGTTGTTCGTGAAGCAGAATGTTCGGGCTATCCGCATGTTGGTTACTGGCAAGTAATTTACATCCAACAGCGGCCTTAAACTTGGCAAACTTGAGAAGAAATACAAAATATATCAGGTGCTGATGGGTATAGATTGATATAAATCAATTCAATTATATAATTAAAATTATGCCCAATATATCTGCAGCTTCCACAGACGGCAATTTACTGGTATTGTCACAATTGAAACAAGTTAATAAAAAATAAGGGATTGCTGTTATAAATGGATGTATTAATAATTTTCCATTTTTAAAAAGTATACTAATTTTTTTTTTAAAATATTATATCTATCTCTCTCTCAACACTATGTACATTCAGTATTATATATGATCTAAAGGTCTGTTGTCTTTTAGGATAAAGTTTGATTTAATATTACTTTGTACACTTGTTATAATACCAGGAACACTGAATGCTTGAACATATTTGCATTTTGCGTATATTTTTTAGTATACCTGAAATACATATTTATATCGGCACTCCCCAATTTTTATTTTTTAAACTTAAGAAAACAGAATAGACAGTTTTATCTTTACACCATGCAGACTATGAATTATAGTTAAATGAAAATTCTAAAAGCAGAATAGCACCGCATGTGACCGATATATAATTTCCTTATTATGGCTATTTAGAATATATAACGTGGTGATAGGAGATAAGCGAAAATAAATACTATGCTGTATAAATGGGCTATCTATGTAATTCACACAGTTTGATACATATTATAATGGTTCCAGTTAATGATTCAAAGGTTAAATGCCACAACTCAACCACATTGTTTCTGTCCATCCTGTGCACATTCCAGCCCTTGTAAATCAATGCCCTATGAAGATCTAAATTAATGCATTGCTGTACGTATGGTCACAATACCAAACAAAAGTCAGCTATTCATTATGAGCAGTAAGGTGGCACAGTGCTTAGCATTGCTGCCTCACAGCACTGGGCCATGTGTTCGATTCTGACCATAACCTCATCTGTGTGAAGTTTGTATGTTCTCCCGGTGTTTGAGCACCCAGTGAAAACCCAGACTTCCATCCAATCAGAGTTGAAAAAGCATACTTTTAGGTTAACTGGCTACTGACAAAATGGATGGGTGTCCGTCCGTGTCCCCCCCCATTTTACTTGCTTTCCTTTACTTGTGTGTAAACAGGTTAATGTCCTCACAACAGTGTGGGGACCTCTGTCGTAGTGGGGACAAAAAAAGTGAGGTCCCACAAAGATTCTCAATTGTTAATGCTGGGGACCTTTCTAATAAACATAAAAATCTGGCATGTGCCCATGATTCACTTTCGTGGGACCAAAAGTGAGCACGTGTCTGATGTGGATGGGCGAGTACTTGCACGTCACCACTGGAGATCAGTGGAACATACATATGTATGTTCAACTGCGAGCAGGAAGAGGGAGAGATTGCAGCTTTCCTGCCCTTTCACACCAAATGGGGATAAGACATGGTTGCTGCTGAAAGTAATGTGGGGACAGTGAAGCTTGACAGTCCATTGGTGGCTCAGACTATAGCTCGGAGAGCAGAGGAGAAGAGTATGAACTCTCCTTTGAAGTGTCAGGGACAGACACCAGCAATTATGTGCCATTGCCCAGCGGTGGAACAAAGTGTAGGTACCCATAGATGTGTTCTATGCATGACCACTCTCGACCTGATGGCATTAATGTTTTAAACATAGGTCAGAAAGATGGTACAGTGTCCATCCAAAAACAGTAAGGGCTCCAGGGTGTATAACACAAAGCAATACTGCCTGTACTGTGAGAAGCCTCTCTGAAAAAATAGCCCAGCATATGGAGCATGTTCACCGTAATGAGATTGTTGTCTGGGCCATGAAATTCCCCAAACACTAGAAAGGTGCATGCAATTGGCACATCTTCAGTATCTTTGCACACAACACTAAGGTATAAAAAAAATAAATAAAAAAAAAGACAGAATATGGCGTTGTGATACCATACAAACTTCCAGACAAAGATGGTTGCTGGTGGCTTCATACGTTTTGGAGTCTGCCAAGGCTTGTTTGCCAAAAATACCTGTGTGACACGAAGAGATGTAAATAAAACCTTTACGCAGCCTGTTCCACCCGACATCAGTGGTAGATTTTGAAAGCTCACGAGTGTCATGACCCAGATTAAATCTTACTCAGTCACAATTGACCGATGCATCATGTAGCGGATGGGTCAGTTCAGATGTTGGCAAACACAAGTACATTAAACAGAAGTTTAGAGAAATGGGGAAGCTACTGTTACAGGACAGAAGAGCTACCCCTCTGGAAAGGATAGAAGGCTTTACCATATCATCAAGCTTTCTGCACGTAGTAGACATGTTGAAGCTGGTAGCTGGCTATGACAAGGAGACCGGTACATTTAAGACAACCATGGTCATTTACATATCTGTTTCTTTTTAGAACTGATTCAGCTACTGAGTGACAATGTGGATGATGAGCAATCCCCTGTGACAGTGAGACAAGAGGTCAAGCATTCGGTCGACACTTTGGCAGAGTGTGTAGGGACCAGGCAAAACAAGACCAGCACCCAGTCAAGGCTTCCACAGGTCAGTGTAGTACACAGTTTTGTTATGCAACAAGCACATTGCCTTCTCTGGTGTATGCAGATTCGTAATGGGCCACTGTGTTTTCTTTCATGTTGTAAAGAAGTGCAGCAAAACATGCCAGGTACCCGAAAAGTGTGATTGCGTTGCATGCCTCATGGCTGAACCATCAGTACTGAAAGATTGGGAGAGGTTGGCTGTGAAATTCTACATGAAGAACTGTATAACAGCTTTAGAGAGAAATTAAACTTGTCAACCACTGCGTATCATTTCCATGACTGCAACCCCCACGGCTAGGTGTTTGTGCATGCGCGGGCATGTGGATGTCCTCAGATGGCCAAAATACATGAAATTTTCCCTACCATGCAGTCCGTGTCAGTACATTGAGCAAAGTCAAACCGTAAATCTCAAATGGTGACAAACAGCTCCTACACATACCTATCATCTATTTATATAGTGCCACAAATTCTGCAGCGCTGTACAGAGAACACATTCATATCAGTCCCTGCCCCATTGGAGCTTACAGTCTAAATTCCCTAACACACACACACACTAGGGTCAATTTCATAGCAGCCAATTAACTTACCAGTATGTTTCTGGAGTGTGGGAGGAAACTGGAGCACCCAGAGGAAACCCACGCAAACATGGGGAGAACATACAAACTCCACACAAATAAGTAGAGATGAGCGGGCTCGGATTCCGCTAATCCGAGCACACCTGAACAGTGCGGATCCGAACGGGATCCGAGCACTGTTCGGATATTTCCGGCGGGCAAAAAAATGAAAACGAGGCTCTGTCGTCCAAGTCTTGCGTCGAATCTCGCGAGGGGTGGGAGGGAGGGCCCAGAACAATTCCATCTTGTACCTCTTTTTTTGGCATTATGTGCTCAAGCTACCTCGGTGCAACCTTTTGGCCTAAAAACAATATTGTGAGGTGTTCAGAATAGACTGGAAATTAGTGGAAATGATTGTTATTGAATGTTATTGAGGTTAATAATAGCGTAGGAGTGAAAAAAAACCCCACAAAACTGGTTTTTAGCACTTATGTTTTTTTTCAAAATAAATCCGAATCCAAAACCTTTCGTCAGGTGTTTTGCGAAACAAATCCGAACCCAAAACCTCAAGCAAATCCGAATCCAAAACACAAAACACGAGACACCAAAAGTGGCCGGTGCACATCCCTACAAATAAGGCCATGGTCGTCCTGTTGACAGGGCATTAGGAAAGGGGTGTCTCTACGTGTCATGTTCCAGACACGAGTCCTCATGATGCAATAAAAACAAGTTTGTGTGTGTGTTATGGGATTAGACTAAGCTCTAATGGGCCATCATATGATTGGCACTATATAAATTAATTCCACCAATTCTGCTATAGTTATTATTTCAATGCTTCTACAAACACAATTATTTCTTCTAGGCATGTTCAATTGACTGTTGATTATAACACAGAATATGAACTAGAAGAACATATTGGAAATATCTATGGGAAATTTTACCATTGTTTTCTTTAATTTAGTTTAAACCACTATTAAATTGAAAGGCTAAGGGTATGTTTATCTCTTATCTTTGCTCAGATTTTCAACACCAAACGCCTTTTTAAACACATTTAAATCTCTTCTCAATCCTCCCAACCCAAACCTTCCAACTGCCATCAGTGCCCAGGATCCTGCTTCCTATTTTTAAGGATAAGATTGTCGAGGGAGATACCATTTCAAGTCTGATCTTATCAATCAGCTCAATTCCTTCCCAACATCCTCTGACACCCTCTCTTCATTTGATCCCACAAATGAAGAGGAAGTTTCTACCCTCTTCTTATCTTCCTACTCTACCTCCTGTCCTCTTGATCCCATACCCTCACAAATTGATAGATCCTTGTCTTGTGTGCTCATTCCACCTCTAAAATCTATAATCTCTCTCTCTACTGGTATCTTTCTATCAATATTCAAGCACGCAGTGACTCTCCCATTCTAAAAAACAAAATTCTAACCCAAACACTCAAATTACTGCCCCATCTCAGCTCCCATGCCCCTCTAAACTTTGAGAGAATTGACTATACTCGCCTCACATGTTTCCTTTCTGCAAACAACCTATTGGATCCTCTTTAATAAGGTTTTTGCTCCCACTCCACAGAGACTGCGCTGACCAAGGTTGTCATTGATCTGATCACAGCTAAAACTAAAAGGTGATTACTCTCCTCTAATTCTCCTGGATCGCTCTGCTGCATTCGACACTGTTGACCACTCTCTCCTCATAGAGACGCTACAATCCCTAGTTCAAGACACTGTCCTATCCTGGTTCTCATCCTACCTATCCAATTGCTCATTCAGTGTTAAATTCTCTAGAACAACCTTCATTCCGCTTCCTTTATCAGTTGGCGTACCACAAGGCTCAGTCCTAGGTCCTCTTCCTAGAGAAGTGGTGTAGATAGAGAATAGCAAATTAATGAGCTCCTTTGGATTTCAGTATCATCTCTATGCGTATGATACACAAATTTATCTATCCTCTCCTGATCTCTCGACATCTGTGTTGTCTCGCATTACTGACCGTCTTTCTGCCATTTCATCTTGGATGCCCTCTCAACAACTCAAACTCAATCTCTCAAAAACAGAATTAATATTCCCACCCAATAGAAACTCCCTGCCTGACATTTTTATTTCTATTGACATGACCATAAATCCCACCCTGCAAGCTCGCTGCCTAGGTGTAATCCTTGACTCGCAACAATCCTTTGTTTCCCACATCAACTCTATATATACACATGCTGCATACATCTAAAAAACATTTCCAGAATACCTACATATATGTCACACAAGACACTGCAAAAACTTTAATTCATGCATTCATCTCCCGCATCAACTATTGTAATTACCTCCTTCCTGGTCTTCCCAAAATCCGACTCGAGCCCATACAATCTATTTTGCACGCAACGGCTAAATTGATTTTCCTTGCAAATAGTTTTTCGTCTGCCAAGTCACTGTCAGTCTCTACATTGGTTGCCTATTTTTCAACGAATCCAATATAAAATTCTACTAACATACAAGGTCATCAACAAAATTGCACCGGCATACATCTCCTCACCTGTCTCAAAGTTATCGCCCAACTCTACACCTCCGCTCTGCACAAGATCTGCGTCTCTTCCACTCATCACTTCCTCCCATTCTCGGTTACAGGACTTTTTTCGGACTGCACCCACTTTATGAAATTCACTCCCTCACACCACCGGACTTTCCTCTAGTCATCAAGCGTTCTCTGAAAACACCCCTCTATAGACAAGCTTATAATATTTCTCTACCACCCTGTTAATCTCCCTAGGGTACCCTATTACAACCCTCTGACCAACATAGCTGTATGACTGAGCTTACAGCCCACTAAATACTAGCTGGACAAATATTCATTATGATGTAGCACTTACCCTTATGTATCAAACCACTGTCCCATAGACTGTAAGCAGGGTCCTCTTACCTCTCTGTATGCATGCATTATCCAATATTGTTTTATTACTGTTTGTTCCCAATTGTAAAGCGCTACGGAATCTGCTGGCGCTATATAAATAAATGTTGATGATAATGATGTATATTTAGAGCTAAGCATAGACTCCTTATTGTAACATAGCTTTAACTTTGACCAGGGTGGGATGAGGCAAAATGTATTATATATACATGGGAAATGTTTACAATTGTATAGTGTGAGATTGTCTTGAAGCCTACAGGATATGTATTCATTAAAGAAAATACTGGAATAATGCTTTATGACACTGCAAATATTGCACAAGATCCTGACAATCACATAACATTAAAAGGAGAACACCACCTTTCCAAAATGCAATCTAAACTCAGAATATTTTTTGCACAAAAATCACTTGCTTGCATTTTCTGCCTGCGCTTACACCGTCTCCCCTGGTTATCAGAGGAAACCATCTACCCTGAGCAAGGCAAGGGGGTAAGCAACTTCTCCCTCACACGTTAGGGGCAATTTAGATAGCTTGAAGTTAATAAAAATTAGTCATGGATGTGATATCCTCTATAAAGCCACTTCCAACTGATTTTTTTTTTCTTCTTAAATGTGATGATCTCTATTTTACACCACAATTTTACACCATCTGTTTGAATGCTTGAAATCAATTTAAGGCTTATGATTGTCCCTTTTTTTCTGCAAAAAGAAAATGATACATTCATCTCGTGTGTATAATAGTTATATACAATTATTATTGCTTAATATGCATTTTTTCTTACCTAAAAGTCATAATGTGTCCATTGGCACAGAAACATGCAAGGCAGCTACTATTACTCAATGACACTATATCTCCACGGAGGACAAAAGAAGTCTCTGTAATGTTGTGTTTATAAATGCAGTTCTGGGAGGGCAGTGAGATCACCTTCGCTTGTTTTTCAGAACATATCACTGCATATTGGTTTTCACTGATTTCCTGAGACGAAGAGGGTGAGACGGAAACTGGTCTCCGCTTTTTCAATCGCTCCCTATCATCCTTATCTTCAGGAACATTTGGTTCCCTCCAGGGTTCAGATGCTGGTGGAATTAAAGCTCCTAGAGAGTCCAGAAATGCCATTCTCAAGATTGCACCCTTTAGCCTCAGAATTGTTCCTGCAGAAAAAGAGGAACCATTAAACGCATTATACTCTGCAAATAGCTACTGCTCTACAACCGTATTATACATACACCCACCACCTGTGCATTGTAACTTCACAATTATCTATTCACAGCTTGTCAGGTTGAACAGGCAAAAGCAACTCTGCACAGTTGTGCCCCTTCCCAGGTTCTACAGTCAACCCAAACTGCATGGCAACAGTCAGTCAGTCCTTACAAGTCATACATCCAATCATGGATGAGCAATTTCTTTGATCACATAGAAATATATTCACTATGAATGGTACTTACCACTTGGAGATACAATAACAGGCTGAAGAAGTCTCTGATCTCCTCCCGGTGGCAGGTTTAGAACAATTACTAACACAGTACCTAGCGTAGTTCCAACCCATAAGCATGGGGATGTTGATATGTCAGGTTTCCTAGTAAATGTCTCACAGAAATGGAGAGCAGATATCGCCTCCCGTGACTCCTTGTCTATGCTGGTCACACTGGAACTCCGGGACCGGCTGAAGGAGTTGTCTCTGACATCTATGATTATGGTAGACATGTTAGATCATAACGCAAGCTTGTAAAAAAAACTGCAACCTTGTTGATTGAGCAGTGTTATTCAAACATCAGGTATAAAACAAAAGACAACATTGCTTTTTTACCACAACTGAAATCGTCACTGTATGGAGCTGTCAATTTGCTGAAAACCTACTGAGGACCAAAACTTACAGCAATTAAACCTTGCATGCATTGATTTGGCCCGATAACCAAAATAGTGCAATATTATCCACCATGTATGGTGATGTACCTTAAGTATTGCAAATCAACATCTACATTAATTATTGAAAACACAAATAATTTACTATTGTTACATAAAATATATAAAAACACATCTTTATAACGAGAAAAGGAAAAAGATCCAAAACATGTTTTCTCGTTGCTTAGCATACAAAATGTCACAAAATAAATGAATTATTCTTCATAGGCATATAAGCCAATCTGAGGAAGTATGTATTAACATACTGTGACCATTTTTAAAATGGTCAAGATAAGGCTCCATACTAATGGTTATTTATTACCTTCCTGATTGCCAAGTACCTATCTAAATCCTGTTAGAAACAGTTCCTGACAGAAGCTAGATAGGCTGTCTGCCATGATGGCAGGACAGCAGTAGAACCAGTCTGCCAGTGACAGACTCCATTTTAAGTACCCAAGAACCAGTTTATTTAAATTCCAGGCACCTGATCGCTGTATGTTTAGCATTCATTAAAAATGCTATGTATCGTAAGGTGAAAAAAATGTAAATAGTCTGGGGACAGAGGATAGCCAATCCAGCTCTGCCCTACATTAACTTAATAGTGAGCTGCTGCTAGCTGGTATGTTAGACAGTATAATCCTCACTATTACAACTAATCCATTGTACAATATAAAATTATATTAATATAAAATATGCCCACTCTCTCCGACACTGGCGCATTTTACATAAGCACGGATGCAAAAATGCAGATGTCAGGCAGAATGCATGTGGCCTCAAACCTGAAAAAAAAAGCCTTGACCCCAATTGTTGTCTGCCCCTCTTCTTCTAACTCCCGTACACAAGGAAGTGATTTATCCCTGTACAGCTGTAATATAACTTCAATATTAAAAATAATTTAACAAAAAAAACAAAAAACAAAAAAACTAGAATTAAAAATACATCCCTTTGTTCAAAGTCTGCCACAGCTTTGAATCCCAGAGACAAAGTACACATACTCAGAATTATCCAGTTAAATATGACAGTGAATTAATGGGGATGCACTAATCATGTATGTGGTTGTTCCTACAAAATTCACAAATTAAAAATCATATTCACTTAAAAACACCATCATAAGAAATCCCTGTCTCTCCCACCCTCCCAAAAAAAAACAAAGAAACAAACACAATATTAGAGTTGCAGAGTAAAAAATAAAAATGATCATCAGTGCACCCATTGCACGACCAAAACCAGTGGTTGAAATGGAAATAAAGATGTGTCAGAAAGGAAATGTTAAGTGGCGTGATGAAAATTTCATGGGAATGTAAGTGAATGGAATTGGATAGTTTTACAATGATGGCAGTGGGAGAAGTGTCAGTATGGCACACCACAGTATCCACCCCCACGGCGACCACTGACTAAAACATGACAATTGCTCTGGCCATAAAGGGGTGAATAACTACTTGTTATCAAGCTGTTGAACTGAGCGATACTTTTTTTAAAAAAAAATTACAAATGTATTAATTTTTTTTTTTTTATTAATTTGGTTATTTAACCCTCACGTTTCACTCCTAACATAATACATATACCAGTTTTGTTACAACTAATCTATGTCTGTGCGTAATGCATCTCATTAATGACCACTGTGATTATTCCATGCATATTTATAACCAATAGACTTATTTCAAACAGATTTATTTCTAAATACCTCAATATGTTTAATATGGAATTTTATTAATGACAAATTAACAAGGTTATTGCTAAATGTCCAACAAATGTTTTAGTTCAATTTTAGCCAAATGTATTATGTAGCCAATACCTAAAACCAAAAGATAATTATATGTGAAACATATAGCATAGGGTATTTATTTTTCCATTTACCTTACAGGTAATCTATCTACAGAATTATCATGGATATAACATATGGCTATATTATTTTGACATTACAAATATATTACTTTCTTATAATGAAAATAAATATGTATTTTTACTTTATGTAGTTAATGTTAATTTGCATTTACAAACCGCAATGTTTCTATAGGGAAATGAAGCTGTAACTATCAAGCAGCATCATCTTCTTTGAATTCTACAGATGGTTTTCATTGTGGAATTATTTGAGTGTCATGTTTCAAAGCAGCCATTGGGCGTTTATATGCTCCACACAGATCAATGGAATATTTAGTATTGACCAATTTGAACGAACATCTATTCTACTCATATGATTCAGCTTTAATATAGGTAGCCTTTAATAATTTAATGTTATTCATGGCATTTTGCCATTTTTATATTTTCTCATATCTCCTATTACTTGAAGAGTTAGCGTAAAATAAAACTACACTTACTACCATATGAAACACCACTTCACTTATAACTGGCAGTAAATATGCACTAACTTAATTGTATGTGTTAAAATTAGTTCGTATAATATTTTCCTTCTGTATGGTCCAGAGCAAAAGTGGTTGTTTCTGTCAGTTTCTGGCTCTTCCATCCTGACCTGCACCAGTGACATTATACCCCATTATACCTGGAGGAGTATGGCTGAGGGGCCTTTTGTATAAAAACACGGAAATTATAAGACTTAAACTATGACCTGAATGCATGGTATAGGGATCGGAAGAGTTAATAACACTTTAATTGAAGCTATATAAAGATCTGCAACAGGGACATCCCTCTTGACGCATTCATCACTCAAACATAAATGGGAAAAAAAAAAATAGCAAGTCTTTAATCTTTAAAACATATTTATAAAAAAAACAACTTAAAAAGTGTAAGGCTTCTTACCCATTGAAGCTAAAAATCTTGCTTGTACTAGGTAACTGCTATAGGGACAGAAGTCACTGCTTCCAATGATCCCATACGCATTCGCCTCCTGTATTTCATTCACCCATTCCTGACCACGAGTGCCAGGGCTGGCTACCACCGCATGTCAAACACAACAGTATCAGTGACACAGTATGTCAAACAGTCTCCTAACACCACTGGGTAACCAGCCTAAGAGATATTTGTGGAATTTTTTTTTCAACTATTCAAAATGCAAGAGACACATTAGGTCTTTTTTCAATCAATTCCCCTACCTATATATAAATGGTGGCAGATTACTCTCCCGGAGAGCGCATTTAGCATTATCTGAAAACAAAAAGTATTCTCCTGTTCCTATGCTGGAAAAGGCGCTGTGTGGGCATCAAAAGGTCTGGTGCATGGGCACTAGAGTAGCAAATAGCTTTCACAGTGTGCAATTCAAATCTGCTGATGTCTGCCCAATGATATCAGCAAATACTAGGTACACTCTACTAAACAGCGTATCTAGTCAATAATTGTAGTCTAACAGGGTGTTTAAGTGGTAACAGACCCAATTGGTGGACTCTATGTAAACAATTTAATGAGGCTAGCCTGTATATACTTTTGATTTACAAAATTGTAAATTGGCTGATTTTGTCATCTCGCTTACTTACAAAGAACAAAATTTACTCTCATTACCTTCAGGTAAAATCAGGGCTTACCTAGTTCAGGCTTTAATTCTGTAGGCAGGCTTAACTTCCTTGACATCTTTGCTGAAAGATAAAGAAAATAAAAAAAAAACAACTTAACAGATAACATCTCACTTGTTTTGTCATGCAATAGATTTGCCCATTGGTCATGCTAGTGATTATTTTAGTCGCTGGAAAGATTACAAAGATTACAAGGCTGAAAACAGAAATTAGTAAGAATTAGTATGACTTAAGATTTGGGTTTGATTGTAGTTTGTCTAAATTCAGAATTCTAGTCTAAAAAATAAAATCAGAGTATACCAACTCACAACATAATAAATATTTTGTAAACTCTCTAAAATGTTACCCAGACTTCAACAAATACATAATAAAAAAAATATGAATATAACTCAGTTCACAGAAAGTGAGGATTCTTCAGTCCATGTTGCACTGCCCCTGCGATGACCTGTATACAGTGGGGTTAATATATCAATTTAATAAAATCCATAGAAACCAATAATTTAGTTCTTTTCAGCCTTGAATAGTCAGACTAGTAAAAGCTGATATTGGATTGGTTGCTATGTGGTTACCGAACATCACTGCTCTTTGTTCAATGTTATTAAAGGGGTAGAAAACACAATGGCATGATAACTGTCCAGGTGACTGGACAGCAGTGGGATTTACCTGGCCAAAAAGGTTGATCCAGTACTGGATATGAGCATCACGAGATTGGTTTATAACCTGCCCCTTGGCAAGGTATGTCCTGCTGCTGCCCCTTTAAATAACACACAATGTTTTACTTTGGGTAGTGTGTTGCCTGTTGAGGTAGATTGAATCAGCTATGAATGGAGCTCAAAGAGAAGCTGATCAGACACACTGATCTAAAAGTGAAATGACTGCTGCACATGCTATGTTACAGGCTGAAGGTGTGGGAATCCCTGTACTCCTCTCTGAGCAGTTACTAAATTTACTTAACTTAAATCACTGCCTGGACGTTCTCTGTGGTTAAGGCATAGTGTATAAGCTTAGGGACAATTGTAGGCTTGCTGGGGCTCTTAAATAATTTGTACAACTTAGGGTGGAAATTTTGATCCCCAATGCTATGTTTTATCGCTATTTACAACTTCAGCATACCTTACTAGCCCAGGATTTGAGCGGGGAGTCCCTTCCCTTAAAGATGGAAATCCTACTTCAGGCCTTCAGTTAATCAAAGCTCACCTCCTCTACATATTCTTATTTATAGAGTGAATATGCTACAAAAACCTTATACAACTAAGGGAGAAGTGGGAGGAGGATCTTGGCCCACTCCAAGGTGAGGAATGGGGGATGATTCTTAGCAGCTTCCGCAGCTCAACTGCCTCATTGTGCAGAATAACTGAATCTGCTGAAATTTCGGATCATACCTTACTCCATGTAGATTGACAAAATTTAGATGTGGCTAGACTTCACTGTCCGAAACGTGGTGGCAATTTCTGGCATCTCTAATGGCAGTGCCCTAGAATCAAGAGCTTTTGGTCTGTAGTCATTTGGTGTGTCAATAAAACTGGGGTGAAGGTAGAGTTATATTCGCCTAGCACCTGCCTTTTTGGTTTGTTTTTTGTTTAATAATGTAAACATTTCTGCATTGATGTACTCATGCTGTCCTTATGACTAATACCTCTGAAACTAATGACTTGTCTTGCACGGCATTCTTTTTGCTTAACATGCGATTGTGGGCAGTTTCCGTTTTACCTGCCTGTTTTTCTTTTAGTATTTTGCTTGTGAAACTAAGTTAATAAATAAAAATACACTGAATTTAAAAAGAAAAAGTGAAATGGGTATTGTGATCTGGAACATCAATGTACAAATAGAGCGTTACATATCAAATTATAATTGAAACTCTATTTAACTTAAAATATATATGGTTTTGTAGGTTGTAAAGTTTATTTTATTCTTTTATATTGTTTATTTATTTATTTTTACAAATTTGCTATCCACCAATCTTTTTGTAGAATGTGGTTTGGCTCTTACAATTGCAAATATTGTCTCTGCACAAAACATGTATCCTTATGATATACTTCCTGGTCTATTTTAATGGTAATTGAAAGCAGTCTATGACCATAAAATAAATTCAAACTCTTCTGTCCAGTCACAATGACAAGGCGGTAGGGGTGGGCATGTATGAATGCTTCTATACTATGCCCAGCTCATGAACAGAAGGTTTACCATTTGTATCAGATTGAGGCACCCAATATTCTGCTAGAGAGTATCTAACCAATGGTATAAGCTAGGCAGGCCATTGTAGTTACAAAACAGAACCTATGGGTCTATTACACTTAATGGAGAAAAACATTTTTCCATGATGGTGTACAGCTCCAGGCAAGTCCGAGTGACAGGAAAGCAGGATTATGATAGTTTATGATCAGTTTACTTAGGACAGTGATCAGTTTTTATTACGCATTAAAAGTTAGAGATAATTTCCTTTAGCATTATGCTGCAACATATGAGCAATTCACTGAATATAACCAGACTCTCGATCACCAAAACCCTTAACAAAAATGTTGGACATGGTGATACAGATCTACTTAATGCAACAGAGGCCTGAACTCTGTTCTTTTAAATATCAGCACTATTTATAACCATGAAACTAAGAGCCTAAACAGAGATTCACTGCACATGCTCAAAAAAGCACCCCTGGATCACTATCAGGCATGTGGAGAATGCAGTTGGAAGATTACCACCATTAGCCTACATGTGTGGTCATGTTTCCACTAAAATAACAGGTTAACAATTTATTTACATTTGCTGGTGGGTTCTGCATACCAAAGTCACTGACAACAACATTTTCCACAAACCACCTGAATGGAAAATGAAGACGGTAAGACTTAATTAAGAGCTGCTAGGATAATGCGATTTGCTTTAAATAATGAAATTAAATTTATTTGTGGTGTTGGATATTAGATTTGTCTATAGGCTGGTATGACATATCTACATAGACCTCAAGAATTCATACATTGTACAATACATTTAGTCCCATCCTCACATCGCAGGCTGGGCTGGAGGGCATCTGTCCCCCTGGCTGGTCCTATAGTGGGCTACCTTGGGCTGGGTCACTGGGCCACCTGCATTGTTTCCCTTTAGATGTTCCTAATAGGCTTCTGAGTCTAGTCTTGCCCCCAAGGCTAAAATTTGCCATCCTTCCCCTGCAACACATCACTATGTTCTACTCAAGTGTGTGTATGCTCCTAGGGAGGTAAGCACTTTCCCTACACAGCCCATATACCAAACTCATTTCCAGTTTCATAAGCAAAGAAAACTTAAGAAATGAGAAATCCCTTATCTGAAATGATGATTATGTTTGACAGCAACACCGTAGTCTGTTCCGTTTCAGACCTAAAAACATTCTATAATCCTGTATAAAAGGGTGTGCATGGTAGATGTACATGGCTCAAGAGAACAGAGGTCATGTGTTTAACTTGTTCCTGACCTTACAAAAAATAATTTTTCCTTTGGCAGACCTGCAAAATCCAGTGTATATGTGCTTAATTTCAGATGAGCACTCCGTTCTATAAAATGTACTTAATTAGAATTAGTAATGAGAACACAATACCAACAAAAAATATAAGGATGTTAAGTTTAAAATGATCTCTTATAGATTTCTCAGGCAACTCCCTTCCATTGTGACTGATCTTCAGCTCTCAACCATCTGCTGAAGAGATCATGACTTTGTACACTACAGAAATCTACCTACGCTGCTGGTCATGAGTGTGCACACACTTCTACATTTGCCTCAACGTTCCATCGTTGATCGTGACATTTAGGAAGTTTAGAAAACCAAAATGAACAGATGCAATGTACTTTGGTACAATAAAACATGATCGTGGGAGCGTAAACACTGGCAAAATCTGACCAAATGGTTGCGTATCGAGTGATCTGAACGATAATTGAATTCGTGTGTACCCAGCTTAATGTAGCAGTTACAATATATATGTAACTATATATGCTTCAATAAAAAAAAAATATTTGATCCACAGGATTTACCACCTCCTTTGGCATCTTGTGACATCTACGTAATTTGACTTATTTTTATTATGCAGTTTATTGTCAACACTATATAGCTAGGACCTAGTTATAATTTTTCTAGCTTGCACAATAATGACATCAGGCACTTCAACATGTTCAGTCTAAATCTTATTCTAAATTAGCCTACAAGTCATTTTGTATTATGTTGTGTTACATAAAGGCTAATACTATACCTGGGCACAGGGCTCTTGCAGAGGGAACCTTTGAACATCACTTAAGAGTTTGAAGCAAAGCAGTATCATTGGTAAAGCACATAATCAGCTAATCACACAAAATTTTTAGAACAGGCAATTCAATACATTACTTATATGCTTGAACACAATGTTAGTACATGAACAAAAAACAAGCAATGATTTACAGTATTACCATTCACGACCGCTTCCTATCTCCACAGGAAGAAAATTAAGCAGATTTCTTGCCAAATACCACATTCCAAAAGCCAACATATGGACCAAGTGCTCGGTTCCCCTCACCCGGTGTAACTGGTTAAGTAGCAAGGCTCAATATACAAATACAACTAGTCGGGTTAGCCTTATGAAAGGGTCTATTACTTTTATTTTCTTTACCGATATTGACCCACACTTGTTATCTTCATAATGGAAATTTAAATTAACATGTCAGTTGGGTGCCAGAGACTGTTATATTTATTGAACCTTGCCATTTCCCAGATAATTCCTACCCAATTAACCAAGAAAAGGTTTTATCCTAGAAAAATTTGAAGAATTGTCCCATCATCCCTGATTTTTGTTAATTAAGTTTCCAAACTCCACACAGAAGCAGCCAAGTGATTACCAGTTTGCAATAAAAGAAGAAAGTGTTTACCTTTCCCCTTGTGGTTAGTTTGGCACAGAGCAAGACACAAGAATAGGATAACAGGAGAATTGTGTCTGTCCTACCTATATCAGTGGCTACCGCCCTGGAAAACTTTCTGCCCTTGCTCTTCACTGCAAATAACACGTCAATACAAGATGTCAGTGTCTAACATCAAGGCGGGTGAAGCTGTATGAAACGGTGTTATATTATGAACATAAATACTGTACCATTTTCTATAAATATTTTCATTGATTGATCATCATCCCAAGATGTGGGAGAGCCACAACCTATACAAGTGAAGACAAAATTTAATGCACACATACAGCACAAAATCAAGCTAAACATGAAATGGCGCCACTGTGGTTTTCGCAAAGCAAGTTATTACTGTTAAAAAAAAGATCATGTTATATCAATGACATACAGAATTATAAGTGACCTATGTTTTTTTTTTTTTTTATGTACCAACTTCTATTAAGCAAAGCAAATAGAACAGAATTACCCTTCCTTAAATCAAAATAGCCATTCATATATCTCGCACAAATCTAAAAGATACAGGGTCAAAACTGTGCCTAGGAATTGTGGGTAGTGACATTCAAATAACCCCATTGTATGTCTTTAGCTCTTTAAAATAAGTCTTGTGCATTAAAATAAAAAAGGTACTAAAAAAAATAAAATAAAAAAAAAAAAAAATCACTTAATATGTATACAACCCTAATCAGGCGTTATGGCATGATCCAGGCTACCTAGAAATAAGGTGAGATCAGAGACTCTCCAGCAGACATGGAACCAAGTCCCAGCATGCCCCAACAGCCTTAGTGTTTATTATAAATTTATAGCGCTAATCATATTACAAGTGCTGTATAGAGAATATGTAATCATTCACATCAGTGTCTGCCCCATTGGAGCTTACATTTAAATTCCTTACCACACACACTCAATCAGTAGGGTCCATTTTGTCAGGACCAAATAACCTACCAGTATGTTTTTGGGCACTTTGGAGCACCCAGTGGAAGCCCATGCAAATACAGGGAGAACATACAAAATCTACACAGATAGGGCCCTAGCGCTGAGGCAGCTATGCTAACCTCTGTGGCACCGTGCTTAGAGTATCAAATAGGCTTGTGCAGAAAATCAAAATGCTCTACACTGTATATAATACTGTGGTATCATTGAAACAAAAGAAAATAATTTGAGTTCTATAAGATTAAAATCAAACTTCAGAACGGATGTACTTTGAGTTGCGGCCATACACTTAATATTGTTTGAATGAAAAATCAAGTAGTACATTCCACCTTAAAAGTCCAAATCTCCTACCACCCCTTTTCAGTTTCTCTACTAAAATACAGTTTGTTCCGTAAATTATTCATGAGAGGGGATATGAGGATTGTCTTATTACACAGGGCAATTTTGTGCATGTAAAGATTTTTTAATGCGTTGCTTGAGTGCGCCTGAAAATGAAGTCATCTGTGCAATATGGTGGTGCAAAGCTGTTAATGGCCATGTACACCTTTATCTCATTGCAACAATCTCACTCCATAAAAAAAACAAAAAAAAAACCCAAAACATCTCATTCTTGCAAAATTGGGTGTTCAAATGCAAATGCTCCATAGTTTTTTCTGCCTCTGGCCAACTTCTCCCCTCTGTCTGTGCAAACTGCTACTCCACAAATGCCCTCTTTCTCAAATAAAACCCACGCTCCTTGGCATATTTGCACAATTCAAGGTACATGGCTGGTTTTGCACTGTGCAACAGATGTTTGGTGCTTTATAACTAACCTCCACTAGATTTTCACTCCATATGTTTTCATAAAACAGATTCTCAGTTGTGAAATGCAATTTTTGATGAAGTCACATGAGCAAATAAAAGTTGCCTTTTTATTTTAAAAGTAAAAGTTTCTCATTGGTGTCAATGTATTGGCTGAGTATAGAGAAATTTAACCCTGTACACTGCCATTTATGAATGATGGTTTACTGGCATATTGTTTGGTAAGGTAAAAATAAAGAGTATCCACTTGATATGTAATGTTATTGAAAATGTCTTGCTAATGTACCATATATTCCATGAAGTGCTGTAGCCACCAAGTTCTTGTCCTACCAATGCACATCTCTGCCTAAGTGCGCTAAATACTGACCTTTGCCTCTACAGGGACTGGGACTGTACGCTAAAGTGGCTGGTCAGCATGGAACGGAAATGGTGGTGAGCTAGGAGATCCAGAGAATATCAAAGAAACACTCCACTAAGTAATAACATCCCAAAGTCTGAATAAATCCACATGCAATCAATAGCTGGGGGTCCAAGATGATGATGATGATCAGAAACTTGGTACCTATTCTCCCTAGCAAATAAGGGCCACCAATTGGAGCAGCCAAGGACGCTAGCTCCTTCCTGGTGCCCAGAACCCACAAATGTGCAAACCTAAGTGAGCATACATAGGTGCTATGAGGGAGACTTGCAGCCAGGACTGGCTGGGTATTACAGTTTCCTCTGGACTGTCAAGCACCAAAGAGTGACAGGACTGACTGGAAAGCACAAGGAAAATCCCTCTTCATACCCAGATATCTGTTGGTCTTTACAAACCAGAGCGTATCTGCCGAAAACTGGGTGACTCTGAAAGAGAACACTAGAAAACACCTAATGTGTCTTTGGGGCACTCTAAGGACAATAAAGTAAATTAGTATAAAACTTACTGAAATTTTATTACTATATCTTAAAATATTTGTAAATATTAAGAAAGAGTGAAATATTAAAAACAAGTATATGGTATAATTTGACCGAAAAAAATCAAAAACTGTTAAGATCGATAGAACAACTATCGACACGTGCTGTTTCTCCAACGTATCTGCATTAATTAGATAATAATTGAGATCGGGGGTTATGTTGGGATTTCTACCCAAATATAACTGTTACTGGGTTATAATGAAGGTCTGCTAACAAATAGCCATATCTAGGAAGGTATCCTACTGGAATATAATTAGTGATTCACATCCTACTAGGAACATTGCTACCAAGACTGATAATAACGGTAATATATGTCCAAATAGCCTAATGGGCTCCTATTAATAGGTGGATTTCTGTACTTCTTACAGTCAGAAAACTGGGTGACACCTTGGCTGGACAATGGCTTTGCTGGCAGTACTGCAGGATCAATGGAAGCCTCAACCCACTGGATTGTGCTCAAGGAGGATACCCCAGGGGTTGACTGGCTGTGTATTTCGTATGTCCCATTATGTTCCCCCTTCCTTTGTTGTATTACTGTATTGCAGTATCACTGATTAATTAAAATGCTATAGTCTTTTGGTGATTTGGTTAAATGGAAAAATATTCAAGATACTTGCCTACTTGTGAAAACCGTTGCCTAAATAAACAGTACGGAGTCAGGGAATAGGCTGAAGCATTAACCTGGTAATGCTGACTTGGCATGTCAATCCTCGTCTTCGGTTAACTGCCAGTTAGTAGGTAGCCAGATGTCCCCAGTATTGTAATACTCCACTGAAGTGCTATACAGAGAGCCAGGAACTCCTCTAAGCATCATCTCTAGGCACCAACGAAATTACACATTACTTGCTGGGCTTTATATACATCAATACCTTCTACTGAAGGATTTGTTTCTGACATTGGAGCGCCATTGTTTACATAGCCAGGAAACCTCTACAAAGCATAGATGAATATTAAGAAAATAATGTTTGTGTATAATTCCCTTTTAAAATGAACTATTATGCTATGGTATGTTTAAGTAACATATTGACATCTATAGGGGAAGTTCTAATAAGAAAAATAGTTTAATTGTATGGGAACAAGTTTCACAATCCTTTTTGGTTTTAGGTGCGATTTGCCTACTATACTGTAATATCTGCATGTATAGAAAATACAGGTCACACCCATTTGTGTGGCTTCACTTGGTTGGGCAGAGCAAGAAAATGCTATAAACATCACCCATCCACATGACAGATAATGAAGAAATACAAATGTTTGGATTCACCAACAATTGGTGCAGTCTGAGCATGAGCATTCACCAACAATTGGTGCAGTCTGAGCATGATCTGTAAAGCTACAGATACCTTTTGGAATCTGGAAGGAATATTAAGGCAAATGGATGATACTACAAGGAGTTTTATTGCCAGATGCTCAATAGTAATGTAGTATATCAGGCCTGGCCAACCTGTGGCTCTCCAGGTGTTGTAAAACTACAAGTCCCAGTATGCCCTGAGAGTTATTGTCTGGCTATTTAGTGGCAAAGCATGCTGGGGCTTGTAGTTTCACAACACCTGGAGAGCCTAAGGTTGGCCAGGCCTGTAGTATATTATCCATTAGCACTTCTGTATTGCCCATTGCAGGTACAATTGCCCGTCCACATAAGGCTCCTATGAGCTAGATATATCTACCTGCCCCCTACCTCTATTACTTTTGTCTACCTGCCTCATTAATTCACACATTAGGGTTTTCCTTAATATTTGCTACTGAATTTAATGCTAAGCACCTTGACAATGAGAATGGCTATTTCAAGTGACATGTCTTCGTGGTTTAAAATATTAGTAGAATGTTTGTTCTGTTAACTCACATGTAAGTTGCTGGCGATGTGTGCGCCTATGTAAAGAAACTTTCTAATGAAATCTGATTAAACACCTCCGATTGCCACTAGCTATGTGTCAGTATAAATGGCTAACCCAAATGATTAAAATAGAAAACAAAACTCCACCACTTTATCTCGCTTAAATAATCTCCTCTCATAAAACCAAAATCTTGTTTTTGCATATTAGGGCAAAACTAGACATGGTCACACGACTGATCCATAGTCAACAAGGAACGCCACTGTTACATCCAATTCCTGCCAAACATTTGCACCTTGCAAACCCATAAAAACCAGGTGCATTTGCACAAAATTAGACATGCGACACCCCAAACAGCATTTATACTGCAGTATTGTACTTTTGCAAAGTTGTAACTGACCTATAGTTTCAAGCACCAGAGTTACAAAAAACAGAAAATAAAAAAAAAATCAGAGATGCAAGCAGACACTTTTCCTACAAGAGATGAACATATTGACCTATACACTTATACCATCCAGAGCCTAACAGAATCTCTACAGATATGGACAAAGATCGGTCAGTGACGTAACACAGATGCGCAGAGTCCGACAGATTAATAACAGAAAGGAGAAAACAGTATAAATATCATGTAGAAAAATCATTTCTATGGAACGCGTGTTGTTGCACTAGCTAAAATTACATAAAGCATTTTTTAATTCTCTATACACACACTACTAAGAATAGCAGAGACTTTAGAATTATTTACTAAATTAAATGATATCTGCATTCTAGAGAATGGACAGCAAAGTACCACCTCCTCTTCTAATAAATGTATTAAAAAAAGATCATGTTTTTTGCAGATTTTGCGGCAGAGCCAAAAGTCCATTTGCGAAGGTGTTACATTACGGCAGTTTTCCAGTTCTGCTTCGCCATCTGCAGGATTACGTATCACACTATATATTTGTAAATTCAAATTACATGAAATTTATAGTCGATAAATAAAGCTGGGATGTCGACAGTCAATTCATTCCGCCGTGTGATGTTGTTGGGGTGGGGTCTAGAACACTTAAGGCTAAATTCTCCAAATGAGTAAAATATATGGATATTTAATAGAACCATTTTTACAAAAAGTGTCCTCATCTTTGTTACCGACAAAAAAATATTCACTTTCATTTACATATAATTGATAACCTTCTGTAAACAAAGTATGATAAGCCTAAAAATAGCTATTTCTAATAAAAAAAACATCTTGCATAATAAACAAAATATTTAGATCCTGCAGCCAGGGATGATGGCAATAATGAATATATGTCCTAATATGTTCCAATATATGTTTGCCCTACATCCACCAAAACTGCAAGAGAACATGTCAACAGGACAGTATTTTGAAATTTGTGAATTTACACAATTGTATTGAAAACTGTAAATCCATGAAAAAAAAATATTCAGATAGTAACAACCTTTAGAGCTCCTCCAATCTTTTCTTATCACCAGTTTTCGCTTGATATAAATAAATAGTACTTACATTTTGACGAGTACCCACAAAATTAGTAACACAAATATTTTCATGCAATTTAAAGAGTATCACGTATTCGCCATTGATCAAAATACCATTTTTTGGCTTTAAAAAAATAAAATAAATATTGTTTTCATGCGACTTCCAGCCTCACGCTAACAATAGGAGCATCCACAAAGAAAGGACTATAATTGTTTAAATACTAGCAATTCGTCCTTGCTAGTATAAGTACATTTTCACCACCAGAGGGATCTTTATCAAAATCTGTAAATGTGGTAATATTTGCTGGACACTTGTCACTTTAGGCTGATTAGCTGCACAAGAATATTAACTTACATTACTTAAAATGAAAAGAAGAAATTGATTATCTAATAACTTCAGTTAAAATAGTTATCACACTCTCTACTTAACCAAGACAGCTGATTTCCAATGGTATTTAATGCATAAGAGTGAGTGTCAGGTATTATTTACTTTATTGAAATACTTTGGTTTTGTAATGTGTTAAAATAAAGTGTGCCCTCCAACCCCATCCGTTCAGACAGGAAAGGCAGCTTTGTAACGCACCCAATATGCTATATAGCATATGTTGGTAGCACAGTCGCCTCTCCGCCACCCCCTCTTTATCAACGGTTCCAACCAGTAGGAAGGTCTGG
The DNA here is from genome assembly GCF_038048845.1 of Mixophyes fleayi. Lineage (NCBI taxonomy): Eukaryota > Metazoa > Chordata > Amphibia > Anura > Limnodynastidae > Mixophyes > Mixophyes fleayi. The sequence goes on from NC_134404.1 coordinate 271,316,638, forward strand.
GAGGAGTGACGGAGGTGAAGAAGAAACTCCACTCTGACTTATTAGCATTCAAATCAAATGGTCGAACGTACAGTGCAGAGTCTTCATTGCCAACCTCCTTTCTATACAGCAACCCTTCCAGCACTTCTTACTGATTGGAAAGTGGGGACACATTTTATTTTAGAAAGCCCATTACAAAATAATTTTTTTCAATACTGCACAATGCCCAAACTTGGTGAAAAGTCCATTTAAAGAGGAAGACACATGACATGCATAATATATAGTATGCATAGAAAAGATCATATTTTGTATTTACAAGACACCTAAACATTTAGCAATATTTGAGTAATATTGGTTACATTTGTAATTTAATTGTTGTAAAGGCGAATTTTGGTGCTTAAACGTTGGCGTTTACTAGAGAAAGATACACATTTATAACAAGAATTTCCAATGCAGTGGTGCAGTTGTTAAGCTGACCAGGCTAATACAGCCTTCAACCAATGTGCAGCCTTCCAGCGACAGGTTGCCGGTAGACACTCCAGCCTACCACTGCTTGCAATCAGAAACCTACTTAAGTAGTAGGAAGCCAACATTTCAAAACATATGGAATGCATCTAAATAATTTCTATGATTAAATGAGTTATTAAACGAATGATGCAATGGATGTGTTATTTTGTGTATGCGTGAATCTAAATATCAATTTTCATGTGTCACAGTAGCTTCAGGTTTGCTCTTTTCTGTACAATTTTACATTGTTTCACTCCTATGAAAGGCAATACACCCTTTTTTGTTTAAGTTCTAGAATTATTATGATTAAAAAATGTCTAAATGATAATTGCCTAAAATATAGGCAACACATCAGCAAGTGTAAACAGAAAAAATTGTAAACAATTGAATTAGCTCCTAAATTTTATATCAGAAAAATCCCACACAATTTTAAAACAAACAAAATCAAAAGACAAATCACAAGTTGATGTTGGGCATTAATATATAATCTTAAATACAATTTCAAGTGTCTGATAACATTTTAAATGCACCAGTAAAAAACAGAAAAAAAACAAAAAAACTTTTCATTACCGATTCAGCAAAAATATAACATTTCCTTTACAAGGAAAGGTTTGACACAACAGAACAAGCAGTTTCAGCGATGGTCCCAATAAGTGCCGTGGATACATTGAATCAAGATTTCGGTATTTCGGTAGAATATTTAGGATTTTTGGCATGCAAAAGACTCCAAAGTTATAGCTTCAAGGGGACAGTAGTTTATAGCATTTACAGTTTTTAGATTTCTGGGTGGGGTCAGTAAGTACTGATTTAAGTGATTAAAGAATATTTACACTTTCAAATAACTTCCTCTCATAACTGTCTAAAATGTATCATAATTAGCCCCTTCTCCTTTCCTTGTCGTCTCGAGTTGGACTTAAATGGAGGTTATGCATTCTTAATAAATTATGTCATACAATATGTAAACAGATATGTAATCTGTTGACTACAACAAATAAATACCATAGGGTATGAGGACAGCCAGGCACATGTAGGCTGAGCTTATATGTTTGCTGGCCAGGACATTAAGAAAATTTGTCAGATTTTCTTTTGGCACGCATGGTTAGTCCAAAAAGTGTATCCTACCAAACAGAGATTTTGATTTCTGGACTGCAGAGAAGTGTTGAAAACCCCTTTTCTAAGTTGTTAAACTAAAAATACAGCTTGCATTGTTTTATGTTTAGGAGTGCACAGTATACAGGCATACTATCTTACACTGTTAGCTGAATTAGATGGGCATGCATTTGAAAGTAAGAGGTCATGCACACAAACTCAAGTTTACCTGAGGTGGGGGATTTGCAACGATCCTCTGAGGCTGTAGGGCTCTCGCTTATGTCACTAAGACCTGCTGAAACAAAATGTACAAAGAATGGTTACTAAATTGCCCATATGCTATGGAACTCTAATAAAATCCAAAACCTTTAATAAATGTTACTTTCAAAAAAGGAACCCATACAAGAGGTCAACTTTTATTTGTTAAGTAGATTTATGGTAAATTTTGGTTTCAGCCAAGCATAAAGGTAATTCTATACCAGAGGCTCTTAACCTTTGGGTCATGGCCCAAAAACTGGGTGTCCATTATGCTTAAGGTAGATCGCTGATTTATTTTGTTTGTGCAAAATTCTTATGTGCCATCAACAAAAAAAAACAAAACTAATTATGTTCCCCCTCTGCAGACTATGAAAGAGGTGGGGCTTACAGGGAAGTGTGGAGGAATTCGCCAGAACGTAGGCATGGTTAGACTAGAAATAAACTCGACTGGGTGAAGTTGTGTAAATAATGGGTGTGCAGATTGGTGGTAGGGCTTATTTTGTCCCAATTTTGCCTGAATATTGGTAGGTGTGAGTATATAATTTAAGTAGTAATCTGATTTAGCAATAATATAGCCAATTTGCAGAAAACATTACAATAGTTATATAATGTACATTAATCAAAACTGAACCATGGGTCACAAAATGGTCTCAGCCTAAAGAAGGTTAAAAAAAAAAACCCTCTGTCCTGCACATCCATATACTGCAATATGTCACAACATAGACACAGTGAATAAAAGTCCTTTGCCACCATGACTTCACATCCATTCACATTTGTAAATTAAAAATTAGAGTAAAACAGAACAAAAAATAACCAATCAATGGATGTGCGCTAGTTACATGGAACTGCTACAGGTATTTTAAGCGTCCTAGAGGAAACACAGCTTGACCAGGCAAGTGAAGAGGGCTACTACACTTTGGGAAATAAGACCTCTAGTTCCCATCATTAAAATAAATGAAAATACTTAATTACTTTAAAAAGAAAAATAATGAAGATGATACATCTAAATTTTTTTCTGTTGATTTAAAATTATGTCCCTACTCTAGTAAAATTAATAAGCTGTAGGTAACTTGTCCTATCAGCGATCTGGCACAAGTAGAGCCTGGTACCAAGAACTTTTGACAGATTAGTCATCACAGACATGAAAGTCTGTTATAAGTAGACAGCAATGTTGAAGCAAAAATGTCAAGAAAACCTAACCTGTGCCTATGACTCAAGGGCATGAGTTATGCAGACTTGACTCAGACGTAGTAGTCTCAATTTTGTCCAAATTCACCAGGCAACAAGGTTTGGAGGATTCAGACTCAGATTTGCGGTCACTCCAAGTTGGGGTGTGTGATCGCACCGCACAGGGGCGTGTCTAAGACTTCCAAAGCACTAGGCCGCCACAACCATCCCCCCAAAAAAACTCACATTGCCGCAATACAAGGCTATTGTCTTTTGTTATAAGGGTCTTTTTGTATGCAGGTGGGTGGAACATACATCCCTAAATTCAAGGCAGTTATGACAGCAGGAGAGTATTGCCTAAATCAGTACAGTTAGTAGGTATGTATTACAAAAACTACAAACACGCAGATTACTACTACTTCTGTCATATCAGAATAATGAACGCCTTCTACCCCACTATGGAATTGATCACGTAACAGATATCCCTATACCCAGTTCGTAGATTACTTGGAAACCAGCAAGATTTAATGGTTTCTGTAATCAAATATAGAAAAAAATAATTCATGTTTCTGCATCACTGTGATTGTGATCTCATCCATAACTTGCAAAGACATGAATTATTTCTTCTTTATTTTTCATTACCCCATATCACTAGAAGGAATCGCAAGACAATATTGTCATAAGAACCATTGGTAAACAGATTTTCTATTCACAACAGGTTTATATCTGAATGTAAAAGTAAGTATTTTTTGAAAATCAACTTGCAAATTATATCTAGTGGCCTTTAAAGGCATGGCTTTTGTAGAATACTAGGTTAAAACTTATTGAAAGCCAGGTTAAATAAATTAAAAGTGGCTATTATGCAAAACTCAACAATAGAGAATACATTATTATATTTTGTTAAATCATAAGTATGTTGTATCGATTTTATTTTCTATGACCCAGCTCGCTATTAAAATGATCAAAAGCTTGTCTATGGTCTACTTAATTTCGAGATGGAGACCCTGGGAGTACCCTACTCTACAGCATCTTCCCCTTTAATGAAATGGTTCGACTGACACGCCTGTCATTGAAGGAGACACAGCTCCTAAAGTCCGTTTCAGTCCTACCACAATACGATCAGCACCTACTTGCATAGAATCATAAAATCCCCCAACCCACTCAGTCCAAGGCTTCTGGTTCTGTTTTGTGGTTTCAAGGTTATCCTATTAACGTCATTAGTGTCTCTATGCCGAATGTGACTTTACTATGTATTGTTGTGTAGGAACCTTACTATGTACCCCATCTACCCTTTCCCCTTTTGCTTCTCCCCCTCCCCTTTTTAGATTTCTGTACCCCATATACTAGTTAAAACATTAATAAAAACTAAAAAAAAAATAAAAGCTATGTGATATGAAGTATACCAGTCATTATTTAGCAGTATCGTGAAGACATTGCCAAATTATACCTCAAACATCAGTTAAATTAAAGACGCTTATCAGGCACACAAAGTGAGGCACTGTCACAACATTTGATGAGGTTTCATTGTCAGGAGTTGACTTACTTATGTAAGAGCAGCGGAGTTTTTTCACAGACTCTGAATATAAGCTAGAAAGGCCGCACATGCAAGAAGCCACAGTCAGCATACCTTAGTGAAGCGATGAAAAAGGAAAAGACAGACACCAGAACAGTGCGAGGAACATGAAAACAAACCTCATAGGATAAATGTCATCTTTAATTAAATAGAATGTAAAAAAAATAATGAGACATTAAATGAGGAGGGGGAAAATAAAATAGCAAAAAAGACTGCTCTAATGCCATGGTACAGAATTAGATGAGCTTATACACATATTGTTAAGAGATGCAAAAATTTTACCTACTCACTGAGAAATTCTCTGGGGAAGAATATCATAAATCACAATGACACAGGTTATATGCACAAGTTTAACTCAAAAATAATCCCAAATGATTATTTGGACTAAAATGTACCTGTCCCCTACATACAGGGGAGGCATTTTGTGTTTTTTGGGGGGAGGGGAGGGGGAGTGCAGAACCAATGTTCCTGAGAATATAGCCCATCCACTCCCTAGAAACTTGCATATGCAAAAGAAAAAAAAAATTGTAAAAATGTCAAATGAACCCTAGGATATTATAGTTCAGTTGCATTTTGGTATATCTGATTTCATTAGCACACTGCCCCTACTATACCTATTGATTCTAAAGACCTTCCTGTCTGGGTACCAGGATTTATTTTTAAAGAGCATGTAAAAGCAACATTTTGGATTAAATGTGTGTCAAAGGCTGCACATATTACTGAGCTGAATATATATGAAACAGAAGTGTTTATACTAGATGTTGGGACATACTGAGGTCCCTCAGACTTAAAATAAAATTTCTCATATACAAGATATACTGATAATGTAACTAGTGCATATGTACATGTCTCTGGAGCTTACCGGCACAGAAGACATTTGAGATGAAGTTGTGATTATGAGGGAAAGTTCTTTTACATAAGGCAACTTGTGTTTATAGGTTTTGTGGTCCTTAAATTTCATCCACCCAAGCCAAATGGATAAAATATTATACAAGAAGTACCCAATTGAATAGTAAAGGGCTGCTTTCTTATTAATTGCTGCATTTCAACAATATTGAAGAGAGATGGGTTAACTGATTTGTTAGACCACTTGGCAAAAAAAATAAATCTATGTCTCTTTAGCCCAGTGTCATGTGAATATGGGAACAGATGGATACGAACACAATTTTATTATTGTTGTACGTACGTACGTACGTACGTACGTACAAGTCTTTAAAACCAAAAGATGGACTGAAACAGATATTGACAAAATGATAAAATAGAGTACGCAGGGCATGCTTAATAAATCACAGATCTTGCATGTGTTTTTTTTATATCCTGTATTAATAACCAGACTGACAATTGCATCCCCAAATGTGTGCGCACTAAACACATTCTCTAGAAATAAGCATCAAATCTACTTACCTCCTGAGGGTTGCCGTGTTTTGCGTGGAGAACGTGGCTGTCTCTGGTAGGGGTCATTCGAGCCATATAATTCAATTGTACCAAGGTTTAACAGAACTGTCTTCTGGATGTAGTCTACCATAGCAATACCATTGCAGTTTCCAAATACTACTCTGAAAGTTGTGCAAGGTAAAGGGGAGGGAAAAAAAAAAGTAGATTACAATTTTTTCCCAGCAGGCCTCACTAAGAACTAAACCTCTCCCACACAAGATAATTGCAAGCATAGAGACCAGTGTATAAATGTCAGTGGTTTCTCTATGGCTGCACATAGTAAAATGTCAGTGTTAAACATAATATATTTAGATGTGCGCACACAGTTCAACTGTATGAGATGTATACCTGGGATGACACCTTAGGCAGCTGGAAAACTCAAGGTGGTCCAAGATCTTGTGAAAATTATCACAACATGCAGGATTCAGCGCTCATGCGTGGGTCATGAAATAAGTGTTGTAGTAGTAGGTTGATGGATATGTAGTTTTGAATGTGCACCACAATAATCATGTAATCACTCGTAATTAGCAGTACCTGGGTACTTATGTCCCAGTCTTGTAGCTTTGGTCCGGCATTTCTATTTGAGAGTTGTTCTGAAGGAAAAAACAAGCTTTCCACGAGGGATTTGACATGCATTCCACTGTGGAACGCACCAGGTTACTTCTGGGCTAAAGTGTGGTGTGGTGTGGAGGCACGCCCAACACATTTAATCATTTGTTGTGACTTTATCAAGGGGATTGGTTTAACTCCGGTCTGTCATCTGTCTGTATTTTATAGCCTCTTGTCCCACTGATTGGATTATTTCAATTTCTTTTGTATTGGTCACGTGGAGAGTGATTGACCTGTCATTTAATAACTTAATGACAAATGAATAGATCGAGGCAGTAAAGCATGCGATTATCATCTCAAATAAACTTGAATGTTGTCCGTCTTGGGTACTACAATCCCTCTTATTTTTCTTGATTATTCGAGAAATCACTAATGTGTAATTGCGAACTGGCTCACTGTTTCCAGGAATACCAGAGAAGGTTCTGTCATTACAATTTGGACTTACTTATTTTACAAACTCTACATATTGTTATTAAATTGTTGTGTTATTTTTGTGATTGAAGCCATATGCATTTTAGCATTTCGCTGTATAGATTAAAACATTTAGTTTTATTATTATTCATGCCTGCATTATTCAGGTAGTAGGGAATACAGCTCCATTCTAGTAATAGGCACTTATTATAGATATCACATTACCATATTGTGCTTTAGTGTTAGCCAGAAAAGATAGCATGAAGACATCATAGCAATCCACAGCTAATTATGAGTGATTATATGATTAGTGTGGTGCACATTCAAAACTACATATCCATCAACCTACTACTACAACACTTAATTTATGACCCATGTATGAGCACTGAATTTTGCATGTTTTAACTGTGTGAAAACATGTATGGGTATAATGCATTAAGTTAGACACTTTATAAACACTCACATTTATTTGGCTTTATATCTACGTTTTTCTCTGTGGCCTCTCTGAGGCTAAAGCTAATCCAAAATAATTTTGTAAGCCAGTGGTCCCTAACCACTGCACAGGTACTGCTGGATGCCGCAGAACATGAAGTTAAAGGACAGTGTTCCCAGGACTTGCCTTTCATACCATTTGGTATTTGATGGAATATTTCCTGCGATCCACACCATTGGGGCAAACCAGGAGGCCTGGCGCCTTATGAACTGTTTTAATGACGCTATATGGCTTACCAGGAATCGCCTTATTTTGAAAAGGGAGAAAAGGACCCTCCAGGACTGACACAGGCTTTTCCACGCCTGCTCAGAGACTAACACCATTGACAGTCCTGAGGAGAAAGAGGACTGGTTTCCCCTTTCCCTTCTACCGCATGTGTCCGTTTTTCAATAAAGCTTTGGGTTTGTGACTCCCCCCTCCCTTACTCCCTCTATCCCATTCCCACATCACTGTTTGAAGTTTTGAAATGTCTTGCCTTTAATTTATGTACCCATACCTATATATGTGTCTGCCCCACCTTCCCCTCACAACTATTGCTTATTTGAAACTGTTATGCTTAAGTTTTGCAATACTTGATTTATAGGGTAGGCTGTCACATCTTGTACCTTATGTCATGTATTGTAGTAAAAAGTATGATTAAATTTGACAATGTATTGTGCTAACAACTGTGCTACGTCACAGTACACTTGAATGTAATATATCTTATATTTTTTGCACCTTTATACAAAATTACAAACAATAAAAAATATGGTTCCTAATCATATTTGGAGTATGCAGAAGTTGAAATAGTAATATGTCTAATTAATGAAAAAATGTTGTGTTTTAGTCATTAATAGAGATGTTCACTGACTCCCGTGTTCTGGTTTTGGATCTGGTTTAATTTGTGTTTTGGTTTTGGCAAAACTGCCCTTGCGTTCTATTTCAGCAATGACAAATTAGCAATGGAGCTCTCTTGAATGTCCCTGGAGACTTTGAAGAACACTGCTACCCTTCCTCTTTCTATTCTACCTATGACACTGCCCAACTGCACTAGAAACTGCCAAGAACTGTGCTACTCCTTCTGTGTCCTTCTGTGAAATGGCGCTGGATCGTCGTGGAGGGCGGTACTTCTAGAATCCAAAGCTTGCGAGATCCGACGTCGTAACAATGACGTTTTGCCTCATTTTCAATTCTGAGGGCTCGCGAAAGTACTGAGTCACTTGGATCTACCAAGTTTGGGTGTGTTCGGTTCTCGGGGAACCGAGCTCGAGCATCTCTAGTTATCAAGCATAAATTTAGTGTGAATTTGTGAGTGCCCCAATAAGAGACTCTTCATCTTTCATTTTTCTATTACTGTAAAGGTTGTATCAAGTGGTTCATGACATAAGATGTGGGACTTCCTGCAAAGTGATCGCTATTATTAATTAATTCCATTTTAAACTGTCCAATTAAATACAACAGAATTGGATTATGACGATGTAACAGGACCCCTTGTAAAGATTCACTTCTAACAACTGACAACGATGGATTCAGTTCACTAATTCTTTCAATACTTGTAAACAAATCAGTCAATTAAAAAAAAATAAAAAAATATCGACAAGACAGATGGGATGTAAGAAAGTCATTTGCTGGAAACAGTAGTTTAATCTGTGCCTAAAAAGACAGACTAAGCGGACTGACACATTCAGCTGCTCTGCACATCATTCATTAAGATGAATTACAAGAAACCATCACTCTGACCAACACCAGGTTGCCGATAACCTTAAATAATTATAGTGGATTTATGCGTCAGCTAGACATAGCCGTCTTGCTCGAAGACACTAAGTGGTGATAATAGAGCTACCTACTGAAAAGTGAAATTCATGGGCACATATTGTAATTGTGGTTAGATAAGAATTACAAACAAGTGAGAAAAGATTCATAGACAAAATAAAGTGTATGAAAGTTTAGCACGTTTTTGTAGTTTCCACTTCTAGAATGAATACCAATGGCAAGAATGTGTACACCACAAATCTAGAAATATTCTGTACTTAGGTTAACTGCAGCTATATTGAGGATGGTAGACAGTAAAGCATTGTCCACCTTCAGTTAACATTAGTTTGTCGGTTTCTACATGCTGTCCTGCAACTCTTACTAAACACACTGTTTATTTCCTTCCTGTGCTTTTTCAACATATTTTTTTTATATAATCAGACATAATTTTTTTTAATGGACAGAGCTCTGCTGTCCTCACCGCAGAGGATAGCACAGCATCTAGCGTAGCAATGAAAACAAAAGAAACAATTGTTCATAAAAAAAAAAAACCCCAAAAAAAACGACATTGCTGAAACCTACAGATGGATGCTACACAGATAAAATATATTTAGAAAAAAAATTGCATGTGCACAAACATAACAAAGACAGCCATGTAAAGATGTGAAATCCCTTTAGTAAATATAAGGTAACAAAAATAACTCAATGTGTATCTAAACTAATTCTGCTGCTGTCAATCTCTTGGATCGGTGGGAACTGAGCATAGAAAATGAAGAGAAATACTTACAGGCCATAGGCAGAGTTAACAGCCAAGCTGGTTATCTGCTGCGGAGGTTCTCCGCTGACCCATACGAGCTGTATTACCAGTTCTACTTGGTAGCCGGCAGATTGCTTTAAAGGAGTGCTTTTAACCCTGAAATAGAAAGGATCCAAAATAAACATCTTGCTTGTTAAGACTTTATTCCGAACAATGACATTTATAGCAGCAATCCTATATTCCGACCCCTTCAGCACATCACTTTGATGCATGGTTAAACCAGGATAAAAGTGTCTAATTTTATACGGTGACTAGTGTATAGGTGAATTTTCCCTCTGAGAGGGAGTATATGTCAGCCACTAAGAGTAACGTAAAAGTGAGAGAGCATAAACTAGAGGGGCTGAGAGATTGGAATTGTAAGAGGGTTTGGTGCATTCATGGTTTTTACCACCAGCTCTCCTTTCCATCACTGATCTCTAGAGTCTCATACACAGACCACCTCCCAACTGTAGAACATGGTATATTGCACTTGTGTTGCTGGTAAATTAATATGTTATTGTTCACCTTAAACAAGGTACATTGTCACGAATTCCATCAGATGAACTGCTGCTTGTAGATGGGTGAGACTGAAGAACAATGGGCTGGGAGTTGGGTCCCCCACTGGGTGTGGGCACTTGTTCAATGTCCGGTGACTCTAGGTCATTAAGTTCATAGAGCAACCTCACTTCCAGCATCTTAAAACACAAGAAACATGTATAAGTAGTATAGTAAAACTTAGAACCAGAAACTGAACTATACCGAACACACTGAAATCACTAAGCAGAATCACTAGCATGAAAGCAATAACGTTTAGTCTGGCTTGTAGGTAGAATTACAAGCTCATACCACCCACCATTTAAAATGAACATTTTTTTTACTCTTTTGGTCACCTCCCTAATTTGACCCTCTCAGGCCAAGCACTCCCACAAATTAATGTAACCTCACCCACAAACCATTATGCTGCACCCCATTGGTGCTCTAAATACGTGACAGTCTTGCAAGCAGCTGGAGAGTTGAAAATTACACAAGAAACTATGGTCTCTTTCCAGAACATACAATCTGTAATTGCCAGCAAGATATGTAGTTTATACTACATAATGAATGCTTGCTTAGAAATTGTAATAACTGTACACAATTCATATTTCAATATACATGTAGCATTTAAAGTTTTTTTTTTTTTGTTTTTTTTAAAACTTCCCCTCTGACTCCCTCATGTAGCAAATGGGTTTGGAGATCCCTCTACTGCAATCTCTCCCATGACCTAAAGACAGAAGTCACCACAAGGCAATCATATTGTGTGCTGTGAGAGGGAGTTCTATTCTATTGATGTCTATATGAGAGGGATGCCTCTCCCGTGCTGCATGTACACAGTGCTATTATTTTGTAGCAGCTTCTCTCTTCATGTAATGGGGTGCCAAATTAGAAAGACGGGTAATTTGTTGTTTTTGTGGTATCTAGCTTACATACAAAAAATACAGCATGGTTTTGGAAATAGAGATTAATGTTTTCATAGGAATATTGGGTTACCATGTGTATTTTATACAAGTATTTCAGTATTCGTATAAGACAAAGCATGTTATTTTTTGATCAAAATAAACTGGCATTTCGGTTTAGTAATATGCACTGATTTTTCCTCTGAACTACTTCACGGAGGCAAGACTGCCACCCTCAATTTAGAAGTGCATCAAAATGATGTGGCTTTCCACTGGAGAAAGAATGTAAAGCAGAGCGTGGTCTTTACCGGAACGACTTCTGTTGTCACTTCCTGTTTGCTGAACCTGTAAATGATGACATGGGCGGAGACACCTGCCACACATAGTACCCTGCTCTCTGGGCACCAGGAGATCATCTGGATGGCATATGGATCTTCATCTACAATGTCTGTGCTAGGCTTGTCCTCTTTATTTCGAGACTTCTCAAACACTTTTGCCGTTTTAAGCTTGTACAACATTTGCAATGTTACTAGAAACAGATGACAAAAGACAATAAGAAACCAGCACAGAATTACTCTAACAAAGACTTAGCAAATAATTTACCAACTGCTCCCATACATGTTTAAGACATGATGCATTTTAGGGTACACTGGAGCTTAGTACAGTTACTCTGCCCGATGTGGACATTGTGTCAGAGGCTCTTGTTTAAGTAAATAGTAGGGGTAATAAAGTAGGGTCAATACTAAAATGTATTGTTAACATATTGGTTAAGCCTGATAATTCCTCAACTCAACAAGTGAGCACCTTTTCCTCACATACAGGATACTCAGACAACGCTGGTTCATCTGACAGGAAATATATAAGTTACATGTGTTCTACGTATGACCTTTTTTCCCTAGTATCTCAATAGTACAAAGGAACAGAGACAATAAATTTTGACAACTAGACATATTTTGGATGTGCAAAAACTTACTTGCTGAAGCATCCCAGAATTTGATTGATCCATCGGCATGACTGAAAAGTAAAAATGTCGGCATAAATAAAACTGTAGTGAATTTTAGAAGTTTCACCTACAGTATGAGGCTTGATTTACTATGTCCTGATTTGAAACTTAACACTAAGAAATTAATTGCTCCCTTTGTAATTGACACCTGTGCAACCATATTGGTAACATACTGCAAAAGACAGAACTCTAACTTGGCAGTAGGGTGCATTTGACTAAGGGCTAAGCCCCTCTTCATTATCATTCTTTATTTCCTATTTGTCCATGTGCACAGTTTTGAAGTGGGTGGGGATAGAACAATCTGTGGCCAATCAGATGAATGTGGTGACTTTGACATAATCACACAAGTGGACAGGTCTCCAGTGAGGTAGCTGAAGTAACAAGGTCCGTCAACAGCACTGAATAGCTATGTGAGGCTGCTGTCCAGTGATTTAGGAGGATGGTGATGTCAAACATACCTCTATATGAAATAAAGTTCATATATCCAATCTGTATCTCTAGCAATCATGTGACATACATAGGTACAAAGCAGAGTTCTACATACATACACTGAAACTTACAATGCTCAACTCTACAAAACCAAAAAATAGGCAAACAATATATTATGCAAAACTAATTTTCAAATGCATAAGGGGTCATTCTATAGTAGGGCAGTTAATAAAATTGATATCAGGAAAATATTCATATAATTTGACGGCAGATAAGAACTGCTTGGCTCACCTAGTCTGCCCAATTTTTAACCTATGGTAACCTTAAACCCTATTTGATCCTTTAATCTTTGTAAGGATATCATTATGCCTATCCCAAGCATGTTTAAATAGCTATACAGTATTAGCCTTAACCACCTCTGATGAAAGACTAATCCACTTACACACTACCATTTTTGTGAAGTAGTTTTTCCTCAAATTTTCTCTGAACCTACTACTTCCTTCCAGTTTCAGTGCATGTCCCCGTGTTGTAATATTTTTCATCCTTTGAATGTTTGTTTCCCTCCTGTACCTTGTTAAAACCCTTGATATATTTGATAGTTTCCATCATGGTCCCCAGTTCCCTGCTCCAAACTTTTGGGGTAAGTATTGTGCAGTAGGCCATGTGCCATTTTAGTTGCCCACTCTTTATACAGTCTGTAATGTATTTATATCCTTCTGGAGATATGGTCTCCAGCCCTAAACACTATTCTAGATGAGGCCGTACAATGGCATTATTACTTTCTTTCAGCTACTGATTCCTCTCCATCTGCAACCAAGCATCTGGCTTGCCTCTCTTGTTGGTTTTTTACATTGCTTGCGTGCCTTTAAGTCACCTAAAATAGTGACTCCTAAAGACCTTTCCTCCTCAGTAGATTCCACTACAGTGCAATGAATACTATATTTAGCCTTTGAGTTTGAGACCCAAGTGCATGATTTTGCATTTTTTTGGAATTAATCAATTAGTAGTTGCCATTCTCATAACCATTCCACTAGTCTACCTAGATCATCAATCATTTGTTTTGCCCCTCATGAGGTGTCTGCCCTGCTGCATATCCTTTATAAGGTTTTTACTTTTAAAGGGCAAACCTAAAAAACAATGACTCATATCAAGGTTAGGTTAATCCGTTAAAGCTGACTTATGCAATTACAGCTTGCTAAACACGTACTTTTATTACTGTAATCAAACTAAATTTTCTGCCTACTTCACTTTTAAAAATTACTTCTCAATAACATCTTTTTAACTAAATTTTAGTGTCATTTCAAAAATAGTCCTATTTTTTAAAATGCTTTAAAAGGTCATTTACACACATACTCTTTATAGAATATACCGCCTACACTGAAGTAGATTTATGGTTGCATATTTTTAGTAATTTAAGAGTACCTGTCACCTACACATAACTGTTCACACAGATATTTAAACAGAAGTCATAAAAAAAAAAAAATCTGCTATACCTCCTGTGTGCTTGCTTGGCCACACCAACAGCTAGTTTAAATAATTTATTATTTATGGAAGGCATTTATTACATGAAGGAGACAAAGGGGCTCAGCATTACCCAATTTGTATTTTTTCTTTTTATTTTATAAACGGTCTGCATGCCAATAACAGTAGATCCCTGGTGCACTATTAATGCATGATATGTACATCTTAATATGTCAAGTCCACAGAGACCTAGAATTCTGAACATGTAATAAACTCATATTTCATTTTTAATGGGCAGCATAAGAAACCAGAAGCCAGCCTTTTCCTATACATTTTCCACACAGAAGAATATGCCAATTTAGTGTGTTCTTTTACACTATATGCGCTTGAGAAGAGCTATGCTGAAGCCATTTGTCCTACTTGCACACTGCTCCTGATAAAATCATTAATATAAAAAAAAAAATTCTTGCAGCTCAATCGACTTGGATTTTAATATAAAGACACTCCTGGAAGTAAGATGATAAAGGTGATGTGCTTCATTAGAGTGGCAGGTAGCGGAGCATTTCATACTTTATGATTTTTCATTTGCAAATCTGTAAAGCACTTGCAATTCATGTGCGAGGTGCAGAACAGATTTTACAGTGAAAATCCAGGTTACTGGACCCAGCTGTACTCTTCCTCCTGCAGAGGAAGGGACACCTCCAGCTTCACCCAGTCACTTCATTTTTAATTCATTTAAATAGCAGACAGGTTTTATGAGTTTGCCCAATGCCGGTCACAAATCATGCACATACGTCTTACAATGCCAGCATATACTACATATATGCTAGTGTTTACTGGTTTAACCAGTATATCCAGTTATTCTAAATCTGAGCATGCTCAGTATGGCTTTGGATGAGTGTGTATGGTATGCCCCAGATGACCCCCATTGTTTGATTCCAACATACCCTGTAATTATTATCTCGGGATAGCTTTGCGCGCCAACACCCCAGTTACCACCACTGATGGGCCATTCCTGTAATGAACAACAAAGCAGAATTACCAGTTAGCTGAATATGGAAAACATGCATGAATGTGCCATGAATGAACGGGATCAGTACACACCTTTTTACTGTAACCTTGTCGCTTTTGCCTGGCTCCGACAGAGTAAAGTGCAGGTATAAGGTCCACATTACAGTCCGCAAAGTACTCACAGCAAGTTACAGGAGATTCATGTATACTCAGAGGATAAGGGTTTTCAAATATAGGATATCTGACATAAAGAAATAGATTACTATCGAGGGACATAAATATAAATTGTACTAGTTGATCAAAATTATGTTTTATCGACATTTTATAGATTTCTGAAAATTAATAACGTTAAAAATTACCATTGAGCAATATGACTTATATAAAGTATTCCCAGTTAGTAAAGTGATGTCCTGTCATCAGACAGGTTTATGTATTGAGGGTGGATATTTCTTTTAACCAAGTTTGCAGTAGATGGATGCTTAGTGTCAATGTTACATAGTATTACTGACACATGTAAAAAAAAAAAATTCAAGTGTGTTTGCAAAAGAAAGACAAATTTTGGAATTTACATTTTAAAAAGGTAAAGAATCCGTTTGTTTTTTTAAGATATCATAACTGCCAGACACCCAATGGCACTTGATTCATGTACAATGTATCTGAAATATTTACTTTCTGAAATAATACTGGCTCTAGTTTTTAGCAAGACGGTCAATATTTACAACTGAACTCCCTTCTTCCTCCGAGCGATGAAACGGTGATTCCAGTCTGGCTGATAAGGCAAGCAGGAATTTTTGGAAAGTCATGAGGAGCAAAATAGGAAAGGGGTGTTTGAGTAAACTATGGAAGGTTTAAGGGGCTTGTTTTAAGATGTAATATTTATTTTGTTTTAAACAAAGCTTTCTTTGTGGGGGGTGGCGAGATGTGCCAAGAGAAGCGGGAGAAAGAAGGGTGCATAGTAAGAGAGCGCAAGAGTGTAAGAGCAGGGTCATCAAAAACAATTTTGGGCCCTGGTACAGCAACTTCTTGTGGCACTTTCCATAACTGACTAGGTTGTTGGCTCCTACCACTACAGACAGAGACAAGGAACCCCCAAGGCAGGCCCGGACCACGGTACTTTGTAACTCTCCCCCATCTCTTGGCGCCCCTGGTTAATAGGATAAAGGGTAATGTGCGGCCCTTAAAGGAGTATCAAGTTCCCCATCACAGTAGCTTGGTGAATACTGAACATACATTTTATTGTCTTACACTATCACAATTAAAGCAGGACTAAGCCCAGACTGAAATACCAAAAGGTATTAAGTGATTTTTAAAGAACATTTACAGCCAACTAGGAATAAAAAAATTACTATATATGAACTTTTACTGCAACACAGAGATTCCTAGAGAAATACACTATAACAAGACCAAACATAAAAAATATAACATT
The DNA here is from genome assembly GCF_038048845.1 of Mixophyes fleayi. Taxonomy (NCBI): domain Eukaryota; kingdom Metazoa; phylum Chordata; class Amphibia; order Anura; family Limnodynastidae; genus Mixophyes; species Mixophyes fleayi. The sequence goes on from NC_134404.1 coordinate 271,333,448, forward strand.
ACTTGAGACCAACACATTGTTTGTGTAATACTATTTGAAGCTAGCAGAGTAGTCACATACTAACAACGCAATATTAACAGTTGGAGCATGGAAATGTGTTGGATATGTGAGAAGGAGAGAGCTGCTTGGGGCAGTTATAAAAATTAGCTCTGAACAAAAGTAATGCAACTATAACTGTACTGGATAACGGTCCTGTTTTCCAGTGGCATACGAGATGCAGTTAAAGTGAAACCATTACCATCACTGTATTGAAACAGACAGTAAGAGCCAGCCAATAATAGCATTATACTGATCAAACTGCTTCAGTGTTCATCAACAAACAAAATAATTTTATTACCATCTGGCTAGGGAGCCAAGATATCACTCTGAAAAGCAGGACTGGCATTCTTTCCAGGCGTTAAGTGATATAAATGGCGTATAACACTAATGGCCACCCCAGGCACATAACCTGGATCCCCTTGCTGTTATAGTTAGAGCATTGCTTCAGGTAGCTCTTCGTGTCCATTGTAATCCTGGCCCAGACTTTTTTTTTTCCCTCCTCTTAAGAGCAGAAAACCAGCACTATGCTCCAAAGTATTGCTTTTGTTTAACTTTATATACAAAAAAATGTGTTGCTATAATTTGTGGCATTAAACCCCACCATTTATCACCAGAACACAAAACTACATAAGATAAACCATTCCTGCAATTAGTTTAGTGTGTTGCATTTAAGTAAATCTTACCCGTTTTGTGCAAGATCTATAACAACTAAATCTTGTTCTAGAAGTACAACCACAGCGTAGGGATCTTGGAAATCTATAAATATAAAAGTAAATGAAATATTGCAAGATCTTAGCCATAAAAAAACCAAAAAACAAATCTACATTTCCAGACTGCTAGTCAGTCAATGCTAAATCGTGTAATTATATTATGGAGTATTCATGCATACCACTAGCATTCAAGCCAACGTTGTTCTATATACTTGGGTTATGAATTTTTGTTCATTGTCAGTTGTATCCAGGGGCCCGATTCAATAAGGATCTTGACTTGAGAAACTTCTTATTTCAGTCTCTTGGACAAAACCATGTTACATTGCAAGGGGTGCAAATTACATTTCTGTTTTCAACATAAGTTAAATACTGACTGTTTTTTCATGTAGCACACAAATATCAATTTTAAATTTCAGTGTACAAATAAGCTATCAAGTATTTGTGTGCTACATGAAAAAAGTCAGTATTTAACTTCTGTGCAAAACAGAAAACTAATTTGCACCCCTTGCAATGTAACATGGTTTTGTCCAGGAGACTGAAATAAGAAGTTTCTCAAGTTAAGATCCTTAATGAATCAGGCCCGATGTTACTAAGGTAGAGCAACAGCAACTATTGCAAAAAAGAAAAAAAAAAAAAGCCCCAACATTAAACATCTCAATCATGGGAAGGTCACTAAAATGCAATATTCCAGTTTAATCTCATGGTGCCAGCAGCGACTTGGCATTTTGAATGGTGCAATGTGGCTACAAAACAAAGTTAGTTTTTAAAAGCCCCTATTATAGAACCATAGAAACGGAGTAACAAACTGCCGCTCTGTGCATGGGTCCGAACAGTGACCGTAGTATTCCTTTCATTATTTGTTGTATTAACTACTGCTATATCCATTCACAAATCAATCAGCACTTTAGTCTATGGACACCTTAATAATGAATACTATTCCACATGCCCAATGAAGTGAGTTACAGTAAAATAGGTGATATGAGATGTCCATACACAAAAAAATTCAAACATACTGCACTTACAAAATGACATTTTAACTCTGCATCATATATCAAGAAATGCAGCAGTTACACTGTTGAGCAGTAGGTGGCTCCCTAGTGCCACTTTGCATATATTGAGATAATACACCACTTGCACAACAATTACCTAAATAAATGTCATAATTGCTGTTATAACAATGCAGTGACCAAACGCTTTGTATTTTAAACGTATTTAAAAATTATTAAGAATTATAGACAGGATTAAATAGGTATAACGCTTACAGAACCCTCAAATACATATAGGCATTGAAAAATGTAAACATGAATGTGAGCCAACAGGATGATACAAACATGTCTTCAGGTAATCATCCGCTTTGTTTGGTGTTATTTTGGACTTGTCTGCACTCTTCAGTGCGATTTATCATATTCAAAAAAACTAGGAAGCACTTGTTTATGGACTTAACTGCTGCATATGGGCATACACACAACACTGGAAGAGGTAAGCTCTGGCAGGAGGGAAAGTCGCCCCATGACCAGTCTTGCTTTATACATGAGGACCATCCCAAGGTGGCCGACAGCGCTTCCTTTGGTGTGGATGACTTAACATGCTTAACACTAGGCTAGTAAGAACAGTCTTACCAGAAAATTCAGTCCTAACATAAGCATCCTTTAGAAGAACACAAGCTTAATCTTGGCATAAACATATTGCACCCCATGTGTAAGTTTAGACATGTACTGAATATTAGTTACTGTTTATTACCTGTGTAAATATACTTGTTCCTAAAACATTTCTATTTATAGATTTTACAAATCTGCGTCATCCTGTTTCAGACGATACTAAGCAATGTGCTGATGTTTGTAGTCTCCTTCCCCCCCATTTGTCTTATTGTAAATCAGTACAATAACCTTTCAGCAATCTGGCGATTACTTCCACAGGCTGCAAGAAAACGGCACTGTCATTACGGTGCCCAATCCAATTGGATGACAGACAACCATCGTTGCTTTCATTTATAATTAGCTTGAGATGGCAAACCAAAGAATAATCCCTTCCCTCTTTCTCCAGCACACATCAAAACCTACCTATGGGGGTGCAATACATTTCTATGCCAAGATTAAGGGAAAAACAGGTGTATACTTTGTACCCATGACAATTATTAAACAACTTGATTTCAAAAATATAATAAACATTTTTGCCTTTATATAGAAAAACACTTTTAAAAATTACTTCTAGATCACAGGTAACTTGTAATGACAAACTATATAAATATATATATATAAAAATGAAAGGTTGCTGATCTTATTTTTACCAAAACAGATAAAGTGGTGAAAGCAGTGGTGGAATTATCACCATTACAGGGGGCGCTGACACTACAGGGCACACAAGAGATTGTTATATGGCAAGGTCATATCCAGTCTGGGCTTTTCTGTGCATGTGCCAGACCCAGGCATGGTCAGAAGAGTCCACCACTACGCTCCCCTAAAAAGTGCGGACCCAGGAGGCTGGATTGGCATAGCTGGACCTCCCCCAAACTTTGCTATGGTTGCCAGCGAAGCATATTGGTTCTAACTTGCTTGAAACGGTTGAAAAGGTAGCTATAGACCAGTGTTTCTCAAACAGAGTCCTCAGGGTCCTAACAGTGCATGTTTTCCAGATGACATGGAAAATAAATTTACCATCTTTGGATCTGCTACAGTGTGTCAATCAATAATCATTACACCTGTGCTAAAGCAAGGAGATATGGAAAACATGTACTGTTAGGGGCCCTGAGAATCAGATTTAAGAAACACTGCTACAGTGTTTTAATTTATTTATTTATTTATTTTTTAAACACTTACCATTAGGGTATGGAGTCTCACAAAGGGTAAGAAAATCCACAATTCGGTAATCCATTTCTAGGACAGCTGTGCTTTTTCCATGCATGACTGTTAAGCAAGGTCTTCTTCCCACTGTGTCATAGGCCAGGCCACCCGATAGTATCATAAAAGGCTCCCTGAAAAAAAAAAAAAAAATGTAGTAAATATTTTTAATTTAAAAAAGAATCTGTTTCTTACTTTACTACAACACTGTACATGGGAGCTGATGCAGATTTGGTCACAAAATAGGGAGTAAATGACTTAAATATATAATTAAAAAAAAAAAAAAACACGAGGGAGAGCACGAAAATTAGCATATTTCCATCCATATGCAGAGTATTGCACATTCCGAGACACATCCTCAGGTTCCGCACCATATGCTTTACAAGTAGTCCCCACCAGCAAGTATTTGAACCTGCCCTATAGCAGGGACAAAAGACAGGCCTCCCAAATACAAAGTACAGAGTAGACTATTTTTGCAGAGCAGTCAAAAACACGATTTCAATTTACAGAGCTAGAATGTTTGGAGTGTGTGTAATTTCAGGGGTGTTCCTTGCTGTTCCAGTCTGCAAAAGGACTTCATTTTTACACCTCTGAGGTGGTGGCCCAGTGTGAATTTGAAGGTGCACAGTGTGATGGAGTGACAAAAGTAACAAGGGCACATCCTTGTATTTGTGTGTATTGTTTTTACACGCAACCTAGTAAGTATTTCTGCCCTCACCTAAATACTTATGTTATTTTGATCCAACTACTTAAAATCAGGACTGCTCTAAATTATTTTGACTTAGGGGTGCTTTGAAAATATTATGGAGACCATAAGGATGCCTTGAACTGAGAACCACTGCCATAGACTGACAAGTAAAATTAAAGTTCAGGAAACAAAACACAGAATATTGTGCTAAAGAAGGGACTACAAAAGCTGCATTTTTGATCCATCACTCCAGACATTGGAGCAATCTAAGTGGCTGATGCAGAACATTGAGCCTGGACTCAGCTTTACAGTGAGAGTATATCAGCATTATAAAATAGTTCTTCAGGAACATCATGACTTACTCTACAATAGTTCTTAAATGGAAAATTATCCTCCATGAATCTCAAAAATAAAACAACCTGAAAAAAAATGCAGACTATACCATGACATTGCTAAGGAATTTCATTTATCCCTCTATAGTTTTTTTTAATCAATTACCTATAGTTTAAAATCATATCTACATGAATTGTCCACTTAAAAATCAGTTTCAGTACTAAATCCCATTCCAACAATAAACACTGGAGAGAGGTATCTATGGTTTCTAGACATGTCAACTAGAACTGGAACGGATACAGATTAAAAAAGTTACTGATAGAACTACTGATTAGTTTATTTACACATTTCTATGAATTTGAAGCACTTGAACAGATGGACAGCTTGCCACCAGCTGGGTTTCACTCAGATATCAATCAAATTACTGGTCAGAGAGGAATACACATATAATTCCAGAAGCTGCTCAAATAATGATCACATTGTACTTTTAAAACTCATTTTCCCAATTCCTGCCATTAAATATGAACAGAGAAAGAATGTAACCTCTACTTCTATCAGGGGAGTGCTAGCAAATGTGGGCCCGAGATGCAAACACTGGCAAGTGGCTTATTGCACTGCCATATTATGGTCACATTTACAAAAACAACTATTAACGAAAGATGAAGCAAGTGAAACTCATGAGTCAGCAGTGATTTTCTTGTGGGGGTCTCAATATAATCAGTAAATATGTACATGTTGACATAAGTTCTATATACATTGGTGAGTGCACAAAGTCAGAGCTCCTTGGCTCAATTACAAGAGTGATGGGGGGAAATTGCCCATCTGACACCCATACAAGCTCCAATATGACAAATGTACCCCTCTTTACAACCCTATCAATGCCTATCTTATGGCTCTATTGTTCCTCTTTATTCGGCAAGTGCTAGTCCAGATATCTTTTGATTTTGTTACATCCATGTGAACAAGATTCTACCCAATATGAGGTATGTATATTAAACAACGAGACTGATTAAATAGCTCACCTTTATTTATTGGTATTACAAATTTAATGTTTGTCCCTTCAATATACTCCCCATTTGCACCAATACATGGCTCTAGTCTTGTTTTCCACTGGTGGAAGGCATGGAGCAAATCCATTTCTGTCACTTGTTTCAACATATCTGCCGTTTTCTTCTTTACAGCATCAACTGACTCAAAATGTGTCCCTTTAAGCACAGATTTAACTTTTGGAAAAAAAGATTAAAAAAAAAAATCGCAAGGTACTAAATCGTGCGAATATAGAGGATGTTCAAGTGTAGTAATGTGTTTGTCGGTCAAAAACTGCTTCAAAGAAAGTGCTGTGTGAGCAGGAGCATTGTCCTGGTGAAGAAAGAAACCATTTTTCCACAGTTGCAGCCGTTTTTTTCTGACTCTCTCACAGCTTTTGCAAAACTTCCTTATAACAAAGCTGACTAACTGTGGTGCCTTCTGGACCCCATTCTTCCCAAATTACACCCTTGATATCGAAAAAAACAATGCGCATTGCTTTGAATTTTGACAAGTTTTTTTTTTCCATTCTTGGTGAGGACGGTGTTTTCCAGTGCATTGACTGTCTTCTGGTTTCAGGATCGTACTGGAAGATCCTGATATCACCACAAGTGATTACTTTATGAAACAGGTTTGTATCAGTGTCAAGTTGCTGCAGAATGTCAACACAACATTCCTTGCAACGTTCTTTTTGTTCTGCTGTGAGAATCCTTGGGACCATCTTTGCACAAACTTTCGTCATGTTAAGATCCTTACACATACGGTGTCTTTGTCACAGTTCACAGATTCAGCTATCATTCGAACACTGAGTCGGAGGACTTTTCGAACAATGCGACTGATTTTTTTCTACATTTTCTTTGGTTCTTGAGGTGCAAGGTAGTCCAGGGCATTCATCATCTTCGACACGCTCACGTCCCTCGCTAAAGCTTTTGCGCCACTCAAACAAACGCGCACGAGAAGGCAGTCATTCCCATAGGCCGTAGTAAGCATTTGAAAACATTCTGTTGGTGTTTTGTGCAATTTTACTAAAAATTTCAAATTGACACATTGTTCAACTTTTAAACTTAGCATTTTTCGGCACTCTACAGAAAACACAACCAAACTAAATTGCAACTTACAAATCAACTGAACGTCAGAGTGTTGCAGCTTATCATGCAGGTTCAAGGTTACTACATATGCAGGTATAACCAGTTCTGACTGCTTTGTTTACTAGGTGGAATCACAGTCTCATTATTTAGTAGACAGATCTCATATGTAAGTCATGGATACTGCAAAGTCTATGGTAGCTCAGAGCCTCAAGAACAATTTATCCGGCCTGTAAGTGGCACTGTGTTAACTGCAAGATAAATGTGAGGGTAAAGCACCTTTGAAAAGAAATGAAATAAAAGTTAACTGTATAGGAAATTATTTCCAAGACAATGAAGCCACTTTTGATATATTACAAAATAAGCTAAAATGGCAGGTTATATTTACACACAGGTCCTGATTTATTAAGGAGGAAAGCAAAGCATGTTGCATTGGAGGGGGAGGTAAATTTAAAATGTGGGGACAAGTTTATACTTGGGTTAGAGCATGTCCTAGATCAACGTTAAATTTCAGTATTAAAATGAAGCTATCAAGTTGTCGAAGTCAGCAAATTGGATAAAGTCATTTCAATTAAAATCGAGCAAACTTGGTTGTCTGTTTGAAAAGATGCGTACGGCACGCTACGGCGTGAAAGGGCACACGCAGCTGCAACACGTGGCAACAACAATATTCAGTCTTACACACACTTTCGCATAAACACACACACTTGTAAAATAGTACACATTAATGGTAGTTGCAACAGTCATTTATGTCGAAATATAGTAGTATTTATGTGTAATAGTATAAGTTATATGCATATCAGTAAAACATATGGTACACGTTGAAGGAATCAAGTCATGTGTGGTATCATACTAATCCTCTTCGCATTTGCAACTGTCCGGTTCACTCTGCGAAGGAATCGCAGAGTGCATACGCAAGTTATTAATGTTAAGGAATTATGGACTATTATGATGAGTAATCTTGGCGGGAATATCAGATCTCATCCCCTGGAGAGATGACCCCCTCCTTTGGATTCCTGAGCTTAAACTAGCCTATGATCTGCAACCCCCTGGACCCTCCTGATGCCTGGACCAATAGAAGCAAGCCACACCTTTGCATTGTTTTACTGTATCTCTGGATGAGGAGCTGCTGCTTATATGCAAACAGAGTGCAGTCACCTAGACCACAGACTTCAGGACTGAATGACTGTTCACTGGATCCAGAGCGCCTGCGATAAGTAACGGCTGTACTTATTATTTCGCTAAGATATATCTACTGCTACTTTTTGAGAATAAATCTTTGTGCGTTGGAAACACAAAATCGAGATTCGACAATCGTTATTGGATAGCGACAAAACGCTCATAACAAAGTAATTATGTGCTACATGAAAACAGCCAGTATTTAACTTATGTGAAAAATAATAAACTAAGTTGCACCCCTTGCATTGTAATGAGGTTTGTCCAGGATCAAACTTACTCTTTTTACTTTGCTCTCCTTAATGACCAAAGTGTGTAGCATAGTGCATAGCAAATCAAAATGGGGGACAATACAACAAATGCACTCATGTGATTGGATCAAATAATTTGATGTGTTTGACACTTAACAATTCTTATCTATTTGTACAGACTGTATGCTGTTACTGATGGGAGAGGTGGCGAGTCCTTGAAAATATTTAGCATCATAAACAACCACCGGCTATTCGACACACACAAAAAAATGATATGGCCACTTCACAATGGGATGTGCCTTGTCCAGTGATTCAGAAGCGCAGGGCCTTCCCCAGCCTCCTACCCAAAAACACTCCAACGCCGCGCACACCTGCGGGTGGTACATGCAGCACTGAAGGGACAAAAGTTAGTGGGATATACCTCATAATTGTCCCAGAACCAAGACAAATGTCCCGATATACATGACAGTTGTGTCAATTGAGAATGTCACACCTAAATTAGCGTAGTTGGAAGGTAGTATGGATTGTTTCTCGTGCTAAATATATGCAAGAACGGACTGCATCTCCCATCAGTGACATAACCTGACACCCTATACTCTAGTCAGAACATCATAGCTATACACAATCTGCCAGCAGAAAGGGCATTAGTGCATTGAATGCTTGCAATGATTTCCTATACAGAAGATATGCTGACGAAAAGAATGAAAACTTGCACTTTAGATGCGTTTTAATGTTGTGTTTAACAGTTTAAGGCATTTTGATGCTTTGTTCTTTTACCAATATTGTACTGGCCGTTAACGTATGAGAAATATATTGGGCCATATTCTAACAGTAACATTATAATTTTAGAACATAAGGTGGGAATATGCCCTTAAGGAGACATTCATCAGGTTTTTAATGTGGTATTCAGGCTTCAGTTAGGAGCCGAAAAAGCCATCAACAGAGTATAGATGTGGTCAAGCCCCAAATATATCAATTTTTATTTACTATGTTTTCCATTTCAAAAGTACATTTCCCTCACATCTTGGTGTCTATAACTAAGAGGGAGAAAGCAAAGCATTAAACAAAAAAAGGTGTTCCGCAAAACCTTGTTCTAGTTAAACAAAGCAGCTGTGTCCCTCTGCTAATGTTGGTATTGTATGTACATGCATTACAATAATGTACTGCACGGATTTACATACTCTCACTGGATGAGTCTAAATTATATAGCTCCTTCAGTAAGCTATATATTCATCTAGTGTGTCTATGCAGCATGGGTTGACTGGAGCAAAAATGGAAAAATGGAAAGTACATGTTAACAATATACTCTTTTTTACCCCCCAAACTACTGGTGGCTACTTTTCTTTACAGTGTATAACAAAAGGATTTTAATATGTAGCCAATAATTTATTCTCCTTAGAACCCCAGCCAGAAGTACATGCATACATACCAGTGTGAAGTGCATCTAAAGTTTTATAGCAAACAGAAAAAACAGGTAAAATCTTGGGAGAGAAACATAACCCAATTCACAATAATACAACCAAAGAATGCATTTTATACTCATGTTAGCGCACATAAAAAGTGATACTGGAAACCATTTTTTGCAGCGATACCATACTCTGCATTTTACTTGTTTGGGATCCCATTATAGTAGCATATTTTTAGAACTCTACTTGTTCCTTTTTTTTCTGGTAAAATCACATTTAAAAAATGTTGGGAAGCCTTCGATGGTCTCCAAAATCCTAGTAAAACACCAGGAGGTGCACACTTACTATAGAACCCTCCCTTGAGATCAGTATAAATTCAAACGGGTGACATACACTCAAAAGTAAGGGTTATTAGGTGTAGGATATATCTACATGCTCCAATGAGCAACAACGAATATTTTAGAGAATATATATATATATATATAAATGAGTGAGAGAGAGAGAGAGAGAGAGAGAGAGAGAGAGAGAGAGAGAGAGAGAGAGAGAGAGAGAGAGAGAGAGAGGAGAGAGAGAGAGAGAGAGAGAGAGAGAGAGAGAGAGAGAGAGAGAGAGAGAGAGAGAGAGAGAGAGAGAGAGAACATTACCAATTAAAAACTGAACTGTTGTACCAAAATTCTGCCTTATGGTTGAATCACTGTACGAATCCTTTCACAACAAACTTCTACTCGTGTGGAGGTGATTCTCTATTTACAGTAAGAGTAGTTTCCTAAACCAACAAGGACAGAATCAGATGTTTTTAGGTGTACTTAGCAGTAAAGGGCTTAAAGTTTTGGGTTTTGTTTGTTTGGTTTTTTTTTTCACCAAGAAGCAGACATCAAATGGTGCTAAACAATTTAAAAATTTCTCAA